>NW_024737068.1:3777500-3885527 GCF_018991925.1 Homarus americanus
ATAATAATATGTAGTAATACAGACATGTGAATAAATGGTACAATGAATGGTGACGGAGTCTTGGCGTCAGGCGTGTTCCCATATCTTGGTATGTACATATCTATACAGGTAGAGCATAGGCCCAAGGAGTAGCGTCACATCTCTGAGGCTGCTCCAAAATTATCACAGGTACATGTATGTCCCCATGTACTGCGCACATCATTTTCATCCTTAATATCTCTTATATTCATATTACACTACATAACATTCAAATCCAACGCCCTTGTAGAGTCACAGAAAACGGGAAACGTTGGTAAAGGATAACTCACCTACTGTACGTTGTTTTATACGAATTGTACCAAGGTACAGTCATATAATATTAAGTGTATGTACTCATAGCATTAAGGAGAACTCAGGGTATCTATAGGATGATTTGGAAGGCCCAATTGATAAAGACTAGTGTACTATAAGGGATGAGTGTAGATCGTGTTTGAAAGTCATACTATTTACGTCTGGGAGCGATTAGTGAACATAGCTACCGCAAGTATCAGATGAAAATATAAGAGAACTATGATCTGGAAAAAAAGATAAATATATCAGACGTATTTGAAGTGTTGGAAGTGATCCAAAAACTGTACTTCAAAGAAAAAATCTTGTATGCCTCTGTGTGAGCTTAATACACCTCGTTATCTCATGTGACGAATAACCACGAACAATGCAATGACCAGAGAACTTTATGAATGTGTTCAACGATTGCAACATGTGAGGGGAGGATCCCTAAATACAGATTGAAGTGAAGTGGATATACCCACGCCATGAAAATACGACTCTAGGCTTTGTCTATGTTGGCGCCCATTCTGCCCCAGGCTACAGTTTTGAGTTAATGATAAAGCCCAATTAATTTCCCCAAGAACTGGCAAACCAGATCCTTACTTTAGTATGTAATTTAGGATTAAGATATATAATTATAAGGCATAAGGTCACAATAGATAGGAAAGTGTATATGTGAAAACCAGAATAAAATCAAAGTGAAAATTAAAGATTGGAAAATGTAGGCCTAGTTCAGTGAGAGACACGAGGCATCTTACTTAGTGATCCCCACTCTTTCACCAAAACAAGTACCACACGTTCAGAGCGTCGGCCATTACCACAAGGTGAGGGACTCACCATGTGTTGTGTGACTGCTTACGGCCATTATGCACCTCCACTGTAAATCTGTGGAAACCCTACATATCACCACCCAGGATAGGAGAAAATAATTGTGTGTTTGAGAAGTTTCGCGGTCGCTACGTGCAGCGACCTGAGAATACCAGGCTTGGAAACCAGTAATGGTATTATTAACTGGGAAGTATCCCATCTACTCAGCAAGAGTAGTGTGAATGAGGTACCTGGTATGTGTACCAAAGAATATCGAGGAGTTCCATACTTGTAGGTGTGGAGTGTACCCGGGATGTGGGGCTATGATATAACATGTGGTGCTGTAATGTAACATCTGATGCTATACTCTAACAGGTGGTGCAGTCTGATGTGGTGGGTGTTATGGTTGGAAGGAATGACCGAGGCAAGGAGGTCATTGGTGGTTATGAAGAATGAAGATGATAACAGTAATTATTTGATGTAAGACGTGTATTGATGTGAAGTGTAATGAACATAAAAGTGGTTCTTCTGATGAAGGCCAACTCTTTTTGTATTGTGACTGGATGCAATATGTTTTATAAGGAATTAATTAGTTAAGTCATGCTTGATGTTTCTCGATTTGGTCAATGAAAAACCCAACCCAATGCCTAATTTACTCTGCCCGCTACCTAACGAGGTACATACTGTCCAGGAGGGTCTGGTGGCAGCGACCTTAAAATTAAGAGTACAGTTAACATATCCCCCTTGGAATTAGTGCCCGCAGAATCGGGCATTATACCCACGCCCGCCACATTAAGTCAGTTTAACTCAGTGAATTTTGTGAATATCAATGTTCATGTTGTAACAGTAAAATTATCATTTACCCAGTAAAAGAAATGATAAGAACATAAGAACATAAGAACATAAGAACATAAAAATGGAGGAAACTGCAGCGGCCCTATTGACCCATACTGGGCTGTCCCGTTTATACCCAACCCCTATTGTTCATATAAGCATCCAACCTGTGTTTGAAGCTA
The DNA here is from genome assembly GCF_018991925.1 of Homarus americanus. Lineage (NCBI taxonomy): Eukaryota > Metazoa > Arthropoda > Malacostraca > Decapoda > Nephropidae > Homarus > Homarus americanus. Next base: position 3,779,633 of record NW_024737068.1, read on the forward strand.
TCCAGCGTATTCGAGTTAATAATGATATTTGGTAACTTGTTCCATTCATCCACTACTCTGTTTCCAAACCAGTGTTTACCTATTTCACGCCTAAATCTAAATTTGTCTAATTTAAAACCATTGTTACGAGTTCGCTCCTGGTTGGATAGTTTGAGTACCTTTATAATGTCCCCTTTGTTTAACCCTGACTTCCATTTATACACCTCTATCATGTCATTCCTCACTCTACGTCTCTCGAGGGAGTGTAAATTAAGATGCTTTAACCTGTCCCTGTACTCAAGGTTCCTAATGCCCGGGATTAATCTTGTCATTCTCCTCTGGACTCTTTCCAAAGAATCCACATCCATTCTGTAATATGGTGACCAGAACTGAACTGTGTAATCCAGGTGAGGACTCACAAGCGCTAGATATAATTTTAAAATAACCTCGCTAGTCTTGTAACTAACACTCCTTTGTATGAACCCAAGTACTTTATTAGCCTAGTTACGAGCAAAAACACATTGTTTACTTGGCTTAAGATTCCTACTTATCATTACTCCTAAATCTCTCTCGCAGTCGGATTCCACAATGGCATCGTTGTTCATCCGTTAACTGGTTTCCCTGTTTACATGTCCTATACCGAGCACTGTACATTTGTCCACATTGAATTTCATCTGCCATTTTTCCGACCACTCTAAAAATTTGTTTAGATCTTCCTGTAGTTTTGCAGAGTCCTCATCAGATTTAATTACACGTCCTATTTTAGTGTCATCAGCAAATTTGCTTATGTTGCTGTCCATGCCGATATCTATGTCGTTTATGTATATAATAAATAATAATTGTCCAAGTACTGAGCCTTGGGGAACTCCACTAGTGACGTTGCTCCAATGCGATTTAGTGCAGTTTATGCTCACTCGCTGTTTCCTGTCCCGTAACTACGCCCTAATCCATTTAAGGATATTACCTTTGATGCCATGTGCTTCTACCTTTCTAATTAGTCTTTCGTGGGGGACTCTGTCGAAGGCTTTGCTAAAGTCGAGATATACCATATCATAATTGTGACCCTCGTCCACCGATTCGAAAACTGATGAAAGGAATGTTAATAGATTAGTTAGACATGAACGCCCGCTTGTGAAGCCATGTTGGGAATCATTGATAAACTTGTGCTTCTCCAGGTGGTTTCGAATAGAGTTTGAAATGATTGATTCTAGTAATTTGCCTACTATTGATGTTAGACTGATTGGGCGGTAGGTAGAGGATAATGATCTATCCCCCTTCTTGAAAATCGGTATTACATTCGCTATCCTCCAGGATTCTGGTACTACACCTGTTTTTAATGACATGTTAAACAACTTTGCTAAGGGCATACTAAGCTCTTCCTTACATTCCTTTCATACTCTGGCAAATATCTCATCGGGACCAGGTGACTTATTAGGCTTCAGTTTGTCTGTTTGCTTATTAACATCGTTACTAGTCACTACTACCTCACTTAATTTGTTTTCTTCACTATCTCTGAATAGATTCGGTGCCTCGGGTATCATGTTTAAATTTTTCTGTGGTGAAAACTGTTGAAAAATATTTATTCAGATTATTGCTCATTTCTCTGTCGTTATCAGTTAGCTCGCCGGTATCTGAACGTATTGGTCCAATCTTATCTCGTGTTTTAGTTTGATATATTTGGTAGAATACTTTGGGGTTTGTTTTCGTCTCCCTTACTATCTTCAGTTCATTATTCCTCTTTGCTTTTCTTATCTCGGACTTAACCCTACCGGCCAATACCTTATAATACTCCCGGAGGTAAATTTCGCCACGGTTTATCCTTCTACCTATAGCCTTCCTTTGACAAATAATGTTCTTTAAATAATTATCTATCCATTTAGGGTCATTGTTGTCTGATCTGAGTTTTTTGTATGGTATGTTCTGCCTTTGTGCATTCAGTAGCTCATTATTTAAATTGTCGTGGAACTCGACAATCTCAGATCTCGTTATCAGGTCGGTGTCATCTGTCAGGTTCACGCCCAAATGCGACACCCCCTCTCTCAGCTGCCTCTTTAAACTATCAAAGTTTGCCCTTCTGAAATCTGGGACTTTAATGGAATTTTCCTTACGTCTGACCTGAAAATCTAACTGGAATCTAATTTTTTGTGATCTCTGTTTGCAAGTTCGTTCCCTACCTCGACATTGCTAATGAGGTTTTCTCTGTTCGACAGAACTAAATCGAGTATATTATTACCCCTGGTGGGTTCGGTTATATGTTAACTCAGGAAACAGTCCTGGATCGTATTGAGGAAATCCTCTGATACTGAGTTACCCGTAAGGTCAGTCCAATCTATTTGGCCAAGGTTAAAATCGCCTACTATACAGACTTTGTTGTGTATGGAAGCCCTGCGCATTTCATCCCAGATAAGTCGCTCATTAACTCTATCAAGGTTGGGAGGTCTATATATTACTCCTATGATTAATTTTTCCCTACCGTCGATTAATTCTATCCAAATTGTTTCTGTATTCTGCTCAGTTTTTATTTCCTTATTTATTTCACACTTCAGATTATCCCTGACATAGATTGCTACTCCACTTCCTTTCCTGGTCTACCTATCGGTATGGAACAATTTGTAACCCGCAATTTGGTATTCGACCGGTAACTCACGTGAGTCTAGGTTGATCCATGTTTCAGTGAATGCTATTATATCGATTTTTTCGGTACATACCAAGGCCCTAATATCATCCATTTTGTTTCTCATACTTCTACTGTTTGCGTAGTAGACATTTAAGTTAGTCGTGTCTGAGTCCTCTCTTTACTGAGTTTAGGTTTTAACTCCCTGTCTAATTTAGTTTTGTCATCATTCCTAACACTATTTCCCTGTAATCTTTCACTTTGTTTACCCGCTCCCACTGCAGTCTCCTCCACCCCCGTGCCCATATGTTCCCTAGCACTTTAAAGGCTTCGATATCCTTTGAACTTTCCTCTCGAGAGACCCAGCCAGGGTTGCCACCCCATCCCTAGACAGGTGCACCCCATCCCTAGCATAAAGGTCCCTTCTGCCGTAGAAGTTGTCCCAGTTGTCAAAGAATGGGACAGATATTGACTTGCAATATCTGTCAAGACGGTCGTTGACACCAACCGCCCTTGACAACCATTCACTACCAACTCTCCTTTTAGGCAGGACACCGCATATGATAGGGATCCCTCCCCTAGTCCTAATACGATCTATAGCTACCTTGAACTTATCAAGAAACTCCTCGCTCCTACACCGGCCAATATCATTGCCTCCTGCACTGAGGCAGATAATGGGTTTGTTCCCATTACCAGACAAGATATTGTCCATCCTGTCAATTATATCCCCCACCCCAGCTCCTGGCAAACACACCCTCATCCTATTTTTGTTTTTACCACAAAAAGCCCTGTCCAAGTACCTAACCTATGAGTCACCAACAATTAAAGTTTTTATACCTTCCTTGTCAGCCCTGTCCCTGACTGTATTAACGTCCAAATCGTCTATCACTGTACTAATATCCAATTCGTCTATCAAGGGACTGAACGAGTTGGTACACTTAGCTGTTGATGTCGTTGTTGACGTATCCTTGGTTGTTTTTTTTCATCACCAGTTTGGTCTTCCCTCTCCTCACAAAATTCCACTTGTCTGAGTTATCGTCAGCCACGAGTTTTCCTTGTCTAACCTCTTCCTTCATCCTCGCTATCTCTTCCTTTAATTTCAGGTTCTCCAACGTGGCCCTCTCTAACCCTCCCCAACAAACTCGCACACCCCAGACCACACATAGCACTGGCTGTAACGTAATTATCGTCTGTCGTTGCCAGACGAAAGATTGTTTGTGATTGAGTTATTTTTCTCACATCTCTGATGCAGCTCCATCATAATCTCAGGCATAGTGTGTGGGTGTTAGCTAAATACCCAACACTCACCAGGGGACCTGTAGCTGCACACCAGCTGGCTACCTTGCAGGATGTCATTAATCCGCCATGATTAAATTGTGTGAGTCCGCACCCTAAGAACTAGGCCCGAACTCCCACGCCATGTGACGGACTGCCGCTGACCCTAACGGCGCTCTTTGTTTGTTTTGGTGACACCAGTGTTACACCCTGGAGCACTCCTTACAGTTATATGGGCCAAAGTATTATTTTTGTATATAATTGGGGATAATTAGCAGAAATATAGTTATCCCATGTTGAGTAGTGAACCCATAAATATTGATGGTACCAGTAAATATGTTATGTGAGTTGAATAAATCAACTGAGGGAAAAGTGCCATGTTGTTCATTCTGAAATAACATGATGTTATAAATAGTAAGTTAATTTGGAATATTGTCAAGTGTGTCATAGAACCATCTGTATTGACAATGAAATAATATAATGATTGTTTAACGTTTAACCAAGAATTTAGGATTTATTTTGCTACTTGTAAAAGTAAGACCTAAGGGTCCAGTCCTATCTGAGCGTGTAAAATAACCATCTTACTTGTCAAAGAAATAACATAACAGTTGCTTGATGATGTAATACGTAATTGAAGATCTATTTTATGAATTGTAAAGTAAACGCAAAGTGGTCCAGTCTTGTCTGAGTGTACTTAATTAACATCCTGTTCACTCATATTAATAAATATTGAATTAGTAAACAACGAGTATCACTGCTTTATTCCCTCTTCCCGTTGATTCTCAGAAAATAATTATTGTAACTCACGTGCCTAGAAGCTCTACCTAACAGTTCAATGAGACATGTTATATTCTAATAAAAATCTGGGTGGTGTCAGGCAACCGTTGTAAGTATAATAAGTGTTATAGGAAGAATGACATGGTTTCCCAGATTAATCTATGGTTTAGTATATAACTAAAACAGGGTATATTAGTGAGAGAAAGTAAGGACATAAAATTCAGAAAATACCATAGTATATATGAAAGAAGAAATGAAGTAAAGAATATTGACTTAGAAAGTATAAGCAAAGAAATATAAGATATATACTTATAGAGAGAAAGACATAGAATATGAAATTATTAATATATATATATATATATATATATATATATATATATATATATATATATATATATATATATATATATATATATATATATATATATATATAAATATACCAGAAAAGATTAATATATAACAAAGATATGAAGCAAGAATATAAGTATATAAATAGAAAAGAATAAAAAGATGAAATAGGATATAGAAAAAAATGCCCCTTTACAACAGCATGAGTAAGGAGGCAGCCTGTATTGCTATTATACTTGTTCTTGAAACAGAAACTTCAAAGAAAAAACGAAAAAGAAAATTGTAGATGAAGAAATGGCACAGAAAAAGACCCAAGTTCTCTCACGACGCCTTATTAAAGGAACTATTGGGATCATCTCCTCAAGATTATAAGAACTTTTTGAGAATGGATAATGAAACGTTCGCTGAACTGTTGCAGAAAGTGACGCTATACATAAAAAATGAGGACATTACCTTGAAAGATGTCGTACCAGCAAGTCAGTGCTAAGAGAGTTGTGCAACGAGCTTGCCGAGCCCCTGAAGATCCTGTTTTGTAAATGCCTGGATGAACAAAAGTCCCCAGTGATTGGAAAGTGGTTTATGTGAGTCCTATCTTTAAGAAGGGAGATCGTTAGTCCACGAACAACTATAGACCTATGAGCCTGACCAGCATAATATGTAAAGTACTTGCGAGTATTATTAGAGATGCCGCGATGGAACATCTACTACGAAACAACCTTGTAAAGGATTGCCAACACGGTTTTATGCCGGGGCGCTCCAGCATAACACAATTGCTCAAGGTATTGGATATTTGGACCCATACTCTGGAACGGGGTGGTAATATCGACAATATATATACCTAGATTTTGCAAAGGGTTTCGACAGTGTACCCCATGAAAGGCTGAAGATCAAACTGGAAGGGTACAGAACTCGGGGAAATGTCCTAGCGTGGATAGTAGACTTTCTACATAACCGCAAGCAGTGTGTGGTGATTAATGAAAAGGAAATCATCATCTGTACCTGTCACAAGCAGGGTACCACAGGGCAGTGTATTGGGCCTCCTTTGTTTGTTTGTTTCATAAATGACATGCTTGACGTTGTACATTCCTCCATACAAATGTTTGCTGATGACGCCAAGTTATTTCGGAAAATCAAAAAGCATGCAGACTGTGAAGAGCTGCAGAAGGATCTCTGTGAGCTCCAGGAATGGTCGAAGAAATGGCTGCTGAGATTCAAGGTCACGAAGTGTAAGAGGTTGCACCTTGGGCATACCAACGGTAAGGAGAGGTATCATATGTCCCAATGGATGAAGAAACTGCACTATTTGACACTGAATGTGAGAAGGACCTAGGTGTGTATGTTGACAATAAGCTGAAGTTCTCTGGCCATTGCGAGAAGAAGGTAAATCAGGCAAATAAATTATTGGGTCTTTTAAGAAGGTCGTTCAGATATCTAGACGGTCCTTCCCTCGTAACGATCTTCAAGAGTGAAGTGCTTCCACATCTGGAGTACTGTCACCCAGTCTGGTCCCCGAGATATGCTCGTGACTATCAGTTGGTTAAAAATGTTCAAAGGAGGGCCACCAGACTGGTGCCTGCACTTCGGCACCTCAACTACCCTGAGAGATTGGAGAACCTGAACTTGCCTAGCTTTTACTACAGACGGGCAACGGGCGACCTAATTGAGGTGTATAAGCATCTCAAGGGGCGCCACTCAGTCGAGTGTCCTTACTTGGAGCTGGCGGACGCTCGCCCACAAGGGGTCACAGCTCAAGATTGAAGAAGCCGGGGTCCAGAAAACTGTAAGGGCAAACTTTTTCGGAGTGAGAGTTGTGAATTCTTGGAAAAGTCTACCAGAAAGTGTTGTGACGGCACCGAGTGTGAGCTCTTTCAATACCAGACTTGACCAACACTGGAGCAGGTTCAGGTACATTCAGGAGCCGGTGAATGCCCAGTACTTGCCCACAGTGCATAACAGAGACGTGACCGATCGTTCAAGCGGCTAACGAGCCATTTCTGCTCAGAGACTTGGTTACATCATAATAGAGACATGTAGTGCCATACCAAAGGTGCTCAAAAACAACATCAATTTCGCAGTATGCCTTGGTCGCAGTAGGGATGATTTCTTTCATCTTTTCCACTAATTTCCCATAACATTCTTGTTTAAGAGATCTATTCTTGTAATCTTCACTTTTTATTTACCACAATGATTGAAACTGCTTATATAGTTCAATAAAATCTCTCCAAAACTCATGGAAGTCCCGTGCGCCCTACATGGTTACTGCTACTTGACTGTGCATGTTTGATCATACACTGCCACATACTATCCAACATGTTTGACAAACGTCATGTTAGACGAGAAAATATCAAACTTGTTTAATCTTCTTCAAACATGTAGGTCATACCTTCAAACTTGCCCACACACTCTCAAATTGTATGATCAAACACCATGTTTGACAAACATATTTGATAGTGTGCAGGCGCCTTAAATTTAAATTGAAGAGATAACCTGTATGAGTACCCGTTATAAAGGGGGCTGCATCCGCTGTCACCATTTATAAAGGGGCGGATTTCTTATTAGTCTTTTCTTATTAATTTATCCCTCGGCTGTTAACTTTTAACTCTTCAACCTGTTTTTCTCTCAATTTCTTACTTCATTCATTTTTTTCTTAGTTCTGTCTTAGTTATTTAATTTCATATAGTTACTTCATAATCTTTGACCTTTGGTAGCATGGCAAGGGTTTGGGCACATGGGTTACTGTAATTCTAGTATCAAACTATGAACAAGAATAAAGGTAGATACTACGGGAAAATTATACTCCTAACATACTCTAAAAATGGTTTATTAATATGAAATTAAGTTTGGTTAAAGGTGTCATTAACATACAACTACAAGGATCAACTCCTTGGCTTTACTCATCTGCCATTCCAATTAGATACACTACATAAGAACATAAGACCATAAGAATGGAGAAAACTGCAGCGGGCCTATTGGCCCATACAGGGCAGTCCCATTCACACCCAACCTCTTTTGCTTATATATCCATCCAACCTATGTTCGAAGCTATCCAGCGTATTCGAGTTAATAATGATATTTAGTAACTTGTTCCACTCGTCCACTGCTCTATTTCCAAACCAATGTTTACCTATTTCCCGCCTAAATCTAAATTTGTCAAATTTTAAACCATTGTTACAAGTTCGCTCCTTGTTGGATAGTTTGAGTACCTTTGCAATGTCCTCTTTGTTCAGCCCTGATTTCTATTTATACACCTCTATCATATCGCCCATCACTCTACGTCTCTCGAGGGAGTGCAAATTAAGATGCTTTAACCTGTCTCTGTACTCAAGGTTCCTAGCTTCTTACATCATTACTGGTTGTACATTTAACAGAACTCAGCACATGACAAGCTTACACATGGCACACTTGACAATATCCCAAATTAACATATTATTTATAACATCATGTTATTTCGGAATGAACAACATGGAACATTCACTGGAACTCAGTTGGTAGTACAATAGTACATATGAATGATGTACTCACAACTCACATAACAAGCGCTACCACTAGTAACATCAACATTTAGGGGTTCACTACTCAACCTGGGACAATTAAATTTCTGCTAGTTATCCCCAGTCATATACAACCTTGAGGAGTTCACCAGGGTTTCACACTGGTGTCACCGTGTCACACCAACAAACGAAGAGCTCGGTTAGGTCGGCTGCAGTCCAACTCACGCCAGAGAGTTCATCTCAAGGGTGTCAGTTCCCAGGCCGCACTACTCCCTGGCTTTTATCTGGCTAAATTAAAGACTTCCTGCAAGACAGCCAGCTGAGATGCAGCTACAGGTCCCCCGGTGGCTGCTGGGTATTCAGCATACACCCAATCTAAGCCTGAGAAATGCGAGGAGCAGCATCAGAGATGTCTCACAAAACTAACTCAATCACAAACAATCGTTCGTCTAGCAACGACAGACGATATTTACGTTACGATAATTCTTTCACTGGGTACATGATAATTTAACTATGATACAACATGAACATTGATATTCACAAAATTCAACTGAGTTAAACTGACTTAATATGGCGGGCATGTGAAACATACCTGAGAAATGCGAGGATCAGCGTCAGAGATGTGACGCTGTTCCTCATACACACGTTTATATATGGCTAACTGGCAACTCAGGCATGCGCCAGACATGCCAGAAAGGCTAATTATGCAATGACAGAAATTACATTTAGATCAGCTGTTGTACATTTAACTATGAAAATCAGTGTCATGGGTCAGGTGAATTTCTGATGTCTATTTTTATAATCTAATTCTAATCAAAGATTGACTTGCCAAGAAAAAGTGAAATGGTCGTCAAATACGCTAACAACGTTACTTTTACAGGCTCAGCAAAACTACACACAGGAGCCCTCTATGGGTATACGTTTAGATCTTGGAGATAAGGAGATTGATATATTCTTTTCAGGAGATTAATGACTTTCAAACTCGCTAACTCACACTAATTAAACAACAAACATCACATTCTCTGATGTTTGGGCATTAAAATGATCTAATTTCAGTAGTACTTGGAAACTCATGGCTATACCCCACAGACGATATTAGGAGATGCCATTCTTGCTGGCAGACTCAACACTCACTTATTTGACAGGTTTTACTAACAATAAAGACAGTTGAAGCTTTCAACATCACTCACAAGGGATCTTGAATGTTTCATCTGTAATCAGACATCTCTAAGTTGTCTCAAAACAATAGTGTTCTCACACCCATTCAAATTTTCTTTATAGAGAGGTTGGTTTCAGGAAGTTAGAGAAAATATACGGCACCTAAGCTAGAAAAACGCGTTTCTTTCCAGGAATAACTCACCAGTTATCAACATGTTTTGAGGGCGTGGAGCATAATATGAATCATTAGGTTTCAAACAGACCAGCCGTGCCATTGTGACCATGACACCGTAAGTTTTGTATGCATGCAGCGAGAGGAATCATTCAAGGTGCATTGAGTGTAGGGGGGGATGGGAGAACCTCTCTCCCCCTACTTAACAATTACTGTACTTTCTGTCTTACTTTTGGCCTGTGATAGCATGGCTCGAGGGTAAGACACGTAGAACTGTAATAATGGGACCAAGATATGGGAAGAAAATAAAGGTGCTCACTGTAGGAAAATAATACCTCTAATTTACACACACAAAAATTGGTTTATTGCAAAAATGCTAGACTTCTGCCGCCTTCCAGTACCCACAACTACCATGAGTAACACTCATGTACTTATCAACAAGGTACAGTACATCTTCCGCATTCACTATCACTTGGTGTACCTCTTAACAACACACCACACTAATCTTATGCCTCATACACTTGAGTACCAACAATATAACTTCCAGTATACAATAAATATAGTGTACTTTTCACCAAACCACATAACGCTGTGATCACACCTTGTGTACTGCGCACATCATTGTCATCCTGAATATCTCTTTAATTCATATTACACTACATAGCATTCATATCCACTGCGCTTGTAGTAAAAGGGTGGGGCGCCCGGATTTTTTTTCTTTCTTTCTTTTCTTATATTCTTTCTTTTTCTTATTTCCATTTGTTCTGTCTAATTATTTCATTTCCTATAGTTACTTCATAACCTCTGACCTTTGGTAGCATGGCGAGGGTTAGGGCACATGGGTTCTGTAATTCTGGTATCAAGCTATTGGACAAGAATAAAGGTAGATACTGAGGGAAAATGATACCCCTATCATACTCTAAAAATGGTTTATTAATATGAAATTAAACTTGGTTAAAGATGGCATTAACATACAACTACAAGGATCAATTCCTTGGCTTTACTCATCTGCAATTCCAATTAGATACTCTTGCTTCTTACATCATTACTAGTTGTACATTTAAAAGAACACACCACATGACAAGCTTACATATGGTACCTTCCCTAGAACTGTTGGTAGTACATATGAAGTGTACTCACAACCCATCACAAAATTTACTATTGGTAACATCCATAATCATGGGTTCAATGCTCAACATGGGATAACTATATTTCTGCTAGTTATCCCCAACCAGGTACAACAATAATAATTTGGCCCCTATATTGTAACTGTGAGGAATACACCAGGGTGTCACACTGGTGTCACACCAAGAAACGAAGAGCGTTGTTAGGTCGGTTGCAGTACGACACACTGAGAGGGAGTTCATCCTAAGGGCTTAGTTCCCAGGGTGCGAGACTTGCTCAATTCAATCATTATCCTTCAAGACGGCTAGCTGATATGCAGCTACCGGTCCCCGGTAGCTGCTGGGTATTCAGCTAACACCCACTCTGTACCTGGAGATGCGTTGAGGAAGAGTCACGAGCGTGTGAGTCTTCCTCATGCGTTCGTTTATGCATGAGCGTTTGGCAACTTAGGCTTGCGCAGGCATGCCAGAAGGGTTAATCTCACAAACGACAGAAATTTGATTCAACTCAGTTGCTGTACATTCAACAATGAAAATCAGTGTCATGGTTCAGGTTAATATCTTATGTCTATTTTCATAATTTTATCAGCGATTGAGCTTGCCAGGACAAAAGTTAAATTGGCATAAAGTACACACGCTGTAAACCTTAGTTTCACAAACTCTGCTGGATTTCTAGACAGGGAGCCTCTATGGGTATACATTGAGATTTGGGAGATAAGGAGTTTGACATGTTCTTTTCAGGAGATTAATGACTTTCTTAAATAGACAACTGACAATAATTAAACTGCAAATATCAGATTATCTGAAGTTTAGGAATCAAAATAATCTTACTTCAGTAGCAATTAGAAACTCATGGACGACATCATGAGATGCCAGACTGAATTGAATTGAATTGAATTGAATTTAAACAGTTTATTTAGCCAGAAAAACACAGATACAGAGTGGATTATAATAACAATATTAACATAGCTGAGCCAGTTGAGAACCTGAGCTCTCTTTTAGGCACCTGATAAATACTATACATTTATCTAAAGGAAGTATTATGTAACATTTAGTATCATCTGGAATAGTACAATAGCATGGTGGTAATAAGATCTCAAAATGTTACCACGGTTATCACTTCAATATTTATTAATTTTATTTATATATATATATATATATATATATATATATATATATATATATATATATATATATATATATATATATATATTTGTTTATACATAAATTATAGTGGAATTGAAAAACGTAAGTATAATGGGGGAGCAGTACAACATGGGTTGTACAGTAATAAGGTTGAACAAGAGGACAGAGCTGTCAGGATTATGTCTAGTTGGCAATTATGTTAATTGCAATGGTAATTACTTATCTATTTACATGATAATTTCCGATAAAACGGTTTTGATGGAACAATAAAAGCAGGTACTGTAAATATAGTAGGTGTTACAAGAAATATTAATACTTAGACAATAGATATTTTTAAAAAGATGATTTATAGGAAGAGAGCGTAGTGGGGGTAAGTTGTTCCACACCTTAACACCGTCATATTTTATGGAGGTCTGGGACTGAGAGGAGAGCATGGGGGGTAGTCTTAGTAGCTCTGGGTGCCTTAAGTTGTATCTCTGATTATTCCGGAACTGGAAATAATTATTGTCAAGCAAGTGATTGATAGATTTGTAACAAAGAGGGCACAGCAGTAGGTGTTAATATCTTCAAATTTTAACATTTTCAATATTGCAAATTTTTCGTTTGTGTGATCTGTTTTTTTTTTTTTTTTCAAGTAGGTCATTGTCCGTATAACTCTCTTTTGTGCAGTAACCAGAGATTGTGTTTTTGAAGAGCCAGTATACTGCCAGATTTTGGGGTCACTAATTCTAAGGGGGATAACTTAACTCTATTCTAAATTTCTAAGGGTTGCTGCCACCAGACCCCCTCTGGGCAGTATGTAGCTCGTTAGGTAGCAGGCAGAGTGGACTAGGCATTGGGTTGGGTTTTTCATTGACCAGTGTTAAGTTTTAAATGTAAGAAAGTGGTTTTCTTACCGTAGAACTCAGGTACCTTCACACTGGTTACTCACCCAGGAGATTATGGTGTATCACTACGTAGAAATTCACTCTGCTTCCGGCATTCAATGCGTTGTGTACTTGATAAATGATGATTTAATGAATTCCATTAACTTCCAACATCCATCTAAGTTATTGGTTATACTTCTCATAACCAATCAGTCATTACCTTCGATAATAATAATAATAGAAGGGTCACAGATACGGGCAGATAATTGCACTTACGTTTATTTGGCACAATTCCATATACTGGACTTATAATTTGCATGGATAGGTCAGTCACTCACATTCACGCCACAGTACCGTAAGTTATAAGGGAGAGTTTGTCAACCTGGAGAATTAATCGTTTAGATCTATTAGGCCGGCCTGGAGTGCTCTTGTAGCAAACAGGCCCTCACCATTGATCACTTCCTTTACAGGATGTGTTAACTTGTCGCTGGACTTAACAACAAACTCCGGGATTGGCACACACAGACTCGTAACACTGGTAGGACTGCATGGCCCCTGTTCTAAATCCTCGGAGCAGGAGGTCTTCTATAACCCAAGGTCTAAGGTCTAAAGCCTACTTGCTAAAATGTGGTTTTGAGGCATGAGATGACCCCTATCGGCTGGACGGGTACCTTATCTCTACCTAAATAAACATTTGGGATGGGTTGTGTGGGAGGCCCAGCGCAACCCATGACAATCGCCCCAACTAAGAAAAAAAATTTCTTTGGAGAATAAATTTTTAGCACCTGTATACAATCAAGAAAATGCCTAGCCCAGACACACAATTCGACATTCACATTGTGGTGTGTGTGTGTAACACTAACACTGCAACGGAATGTAGTCACCAATCGCCACTGAGGGAAAACCTCAACATTTACTTAAGTTTTTCTGGCTGGAGGAAAACTCCGCGGCGAGGGTGACAATTCCGGTGAGCAATGGTTCATGCTAAGCGTAAGCACGCTATATTTACATTACATCAACGTGTTGTGTGGTGTAGGGTATGGACATTGTTTAGGTGGCACAGGTGTTGTGTTATGTTCTCAAGTGTAGAAAGGTGTGAGAAAAACACATAACATATAACGAGCCATCAGACGCTTGGAGGCTCGAGTAGATTGGAGTCTAGACCAACTCCACACTCATTTGGGAAGGTGACCTCTCAGTCAGGTGCTCTGGTTCCGCCACAAGTCGAGATAGGAGGTCAGCCCCCACATTCAGGCTGCCCTTGATGTACCGGAGGACGAAGTTGAACTGCTGGAGATACAGTGCCCACCGCATCAGATGAGCATTTGCATTCTTAGATGGTCGGAGACTGGTGAGCGGCATGTGGTCTGTCTCCAACACAAACTCACCTCCGTAGAGATAATAGTAGTACTTCTTGATGCCTTCCACCACTGCCAAAAGTTCCTTCTCAACCGTGCTGTAATTCCTCTCCGCAGGTTTCAACTTCTGACTGTGATACCCAACTGGAAAAACCTCGCCGTCTGCCTCTTGTAGTAGCACTGCGCCAACCCCATCCTGTGAAGCATCGGTACGGAGGATGACAGGCTCTTCCTTCCTCACCAGTTGAAGGATGGGTTGCTTGCATAGCAGGTTCTTGAGGGCACTGAAAGAATCCTCTTGTTCAGGTCCCCATTGCACCTTGTTAGATGCATGTTTCTTGAGCAGGTCGGATAAAGGGAGAGCCACCACGGCACAGTTTGGGATGAAGTTCCGGTAGTACCCTACGAGGCCCAGAAATGACCTCACTTGTTTTTTTGTAGTGGGCCGAGGCTCATCTTGGACCTTTTTTATCTTTTCATTCTGGCAAGTGCAGCGTCCTCTGCCGACAGCGTGTCCGAGGAACTGTACTGCGGCCTGACCGATCTCGCACTTGCTTGGTTTCACAGTCATGTTTTTTTGTTGGAACCTCCGGAACACCTCCTCTAAGAGTTCCAGGTGTTCCTCAAATGTTGCTGAATGGATTAACACATCATCCACATATGCCTCAATTCCCTTGATGCCGTTTAGGACTTGCCTCATAACGTGGTTGAAGATGGCAGGGGAGTTTGTGAGGCCAAAGGGAAGGCCTCTGTACTGGTAGAGGCCCCCTGGCGTACCAAAGGCTGTGATCTGCCGACTCTTCGGGTCCAGTGGGATTTGGAAGAACCCCTTGGTCAGGTCAAGTTTGGTAAATAACTTGGAACCAGCTATTCTTGAAAAAATAGTTTTCTGATCACACATAGGTTCAGCATCCACCTGGGTAATGGCATTTACTCTCCTATAATCCCCACAGATCCTGACACCCCCATCCTTTTGTCGGACGACTACCATAGGACTACATTATGGAGATGATGATTTCTCGATGATTCCTACTGCTTCCATTTCCTCAATTTCTTGTTTGACAGTGTCCAGTAGTCGCATAGGTATAGGATAGGGCTTTACCCGAACAGGTGTAGGGCTGGTCAATTCAATAGTGTGACAGTCGACCCGGGCAACTCCTGGTTTATCAGAGAAGATGTCCTTGTAGAGATGCAACAGAGAGCCGATGGCATCTCGTTCCTCTGCTGATAGATTTCCGTTCACCTCAACGTCCATGAAAGTTTCACTCTGGAGGGAGTGTGCAGTGACAGGCCCATCCTCCTCATCACTGTTAGAGATCACTGTGGCAGCATAAGTTACCTCTGAATCACACTGGGAAGGCTCGTCCCTGTCTTCCTCAGTGGAGACTATACCCCCGATCGGTGACGGGAAGTACTTCTTCAGCAAGTTGATGTGGAACTTCTTTCGTCGAGATCCCACCTGGACGATGTAAGTCAGATCCGAGACACGCTCTGCAATGTCGAATGGCCCTTTCCACTGAGCCAGTAACTTATTGCGCATCGTAGGCAACAGAACCAGGCACTGGTCACCCGGCTGGAGACAATGAAGCTTGTCCTTCTTGTCACAGTAAGTCTTCTGGACCTCTTGAGCCTTTATCAGCTCTTTGCGATGCCAGTTGACAGGTTTCTTGGAGACGATCAGCTAAGTCAATGACGTATGTATAAGTGGCCTTGACTTCCGGATCTGGTTCCTCATCATCCCACAGTTCCCGAAGAACCTGTAGTGGTCCCCGGACGGACCTGCCATACATAAGCTCGAAGGGAGACACCTTGAGTGAGCTTTGTGGCGCCTCCCGGTACGCGAACAGAAGTGGGGCAATGTAGCGCGGCCACTCCTTAGGTTGTTCAGCTGCCATCCTCCTGAGCATTTTCTTCAGCGTCCCATTAAACCTCTCACAGAGTCCGTTGCACATCGGGTGATAGGGTGTTGTCTTTAGCCCCTATACCGATAACAGCCGCAACAACTCCTCCATCATGGCAGAAGTAAACTGGGTCCCCATGTCACTGAGGACTTGTTTGGGGATACCAACCCGACAGAAGATTTCCAACATGGCTTCTGCAACAGTCGTGGCCTCAATGTTCCTCAAAGGCACAGCCTCAGGCCACCTCGTGCTAAAGTCAACCAAGGTGAGAATATACTTTGCCCCATCGCTCGCCCTTGGGTTTATCGGCCCCACAATGTCCACCACCATCCTCTCAAAGGGTTCAGAGATCAGTGGAAGGGGTTGTAGTGGTGCAGGTGGGATTCGCCCTTGATCATTGGTTTTCTGGCAAACATCACAAGAGCGGACTAGCCTAGCGATCTCCTGGCCCATCCTTGGCCAGAAGAACGCTGCACTGATGCGATCAAAGGTCTTCGTTTTACCCATATGGCCGCCAAGAGCAGTGCAATGACCTAGCTTGAACACAGCCAGGCGGTACTTGGAAGGGACCACGAACTGCAGTCGTGTTTCACCCAGAGACGTCACAGTCTCTCTGTAGAGACGGTTCCTCTTCTTTACGAACCTCATTCGATTCCCAAATATCTCCTTGATGGTCCCAACCATCAAACTCTTGTATACTGAAGTAAGCGTGCTGTCATGCTCTTGCTCTTGGACGACATCCTGACTATTGAGGTTTTGTTTGAGCCATACCCCGAGTGACTGCAGCAGCGTTAACTTGGGTCAAAGCGGCAGCGTCAGTTTGGGTTGCAGCATCCACTGCACAACTGTTTCTTGCTCTCTTGATATTTCCAATGATGAGATCGTATATAGTTTCCCTCAGGACTGCTGCAGTGACCCAACCTGAGAAGAAGGGGGTGTCCACCTCAATCTTGGCCACTGGAACCGTTTGAATGTAACTATTGGCTAATTTAACACTTACTTGTGCTCCCGTGTATTGATGTGGCTTCACCAATTCCTTCCTGACAATACAGCCTGGTGCCCCACTATCTCGCATGGCAGTCACTGGAACTCCTCCAGCATATCCAGGCTTAACAAGAAAGGTGGAGTGACCCCTCGAGGAGACGGTGGAGGCGGCAGTTAGTCAGGAGGTGTGGTGGGGTAGACCTGATTCAGTATGAGCCCCTGTTTCAGGTTGCATGACGATCGGCCCTGCTGGAAGGTCAGGCCACTCCCCGTCCACAGTTTGAACATCGGCGACTTCCTGCCTCCGATTCCATCGTGGATTGTTACCCGGGCGCCAACTGTCCTGGTACTTCGGGTGGCCTTGGTATTGCTTCTGCTGCTGTTTCTGTTGCTGCCTTTGCGGTTGTGGTTGCTGGTTATTTCCCTGTTGCCTGGGTGAGTTCGGTGGCTGTTTCTGTAGAGGTTGTTGACTTTGTTGGGAACCAGCCGGCTCCCTGTTCGTCCACCGCCTCCGAGTGTGGTACCCGAAAGCGCTGAAATGAGCGTCTGCTTTGCTTGCCATTTCCTTCGACGTCTTAACTCCATTGGCCCTGATTTGAGCCACAAGTTCAGAGGGACAAGACCTTTCAAACTGAGTGCGCCCCATCAAGTCTATAACCCCTTCCATGGGCTTGGGGGTTTCATCCTTACTCATCCACTGAGCCACAAAGTCCCTTAAACGTTCCCGGAACTGTGCAGCCGTTTCATTTTCTTCCAACATTGCCCTGTTGAACTGATGCCTGGCCTGCTCAGTAGTCAGCCCATATGCCTGCAGCAGTGCAGACTTCATGTCAGGGAATTTATTTTCAGGACGCTCTAGTCGTCGTAGAATCCCTAAAGCTTTCCCATCAAATAGGCTCAGGAACTCAAATTCCTTAATGCTGTCATCAAGCTCGTAGGCTTCTGAGAGATGCTCAAACCGGGAAATATACATTTCCATGGATTCGCCCTCCTTAAAGGTGGGCATCTGGGGAAATTTCCTATAAGTGACGGTTTGAGTGGAAGTTCCTGACGGAGAAGAATTTTGGTCCCTAGCTCTAAGGCCAGTTAGAACTCCCGTTCCCTTTGCCTCTCTTCTCGTTCCAGCTTCTTTTCTTCCTTCTGAAAGTCTAGCTGGGCTAAGAGTTGTTCATGCTAGCGTTGCTTGTCTTCTCTCTCCTCAGCCTTCTCCATGTATGCAACCGCCTCAGCCCCCTCCAGCCCGAGGTCACGTGCTTCCTTGAAAGCCGCTGCACAAGCTGACATGGTGTAGGTGTGGGCGATACAATTGTGCAATTATCCACGGTCTGTGTCCCTGTTTGGGCGCCAATTGTTAAGTTTTAAATGCAAGAAAGTGGTTTTCTTACCGTAGAACTCAGGTACCTTCACACTGGTTACTCACCCAGGAGATTATGGTGTATCACTACGTAGAAATTCACTCTGCTTCCGGCATTCAATGCGTTGTGTACTTGATAAATGATGATTTAATGAATTCCATTAACTTCCAACATCCATCTAAGTTATTGGTTATACTTCTCATAACCAATCAGTCATTACCTTTGATAATAATAATAATAGAGGGGTCACAGATACGGGCAGATAATTGCACTTACGTTTATTTGGCACAATTCCATACACTGGACATATAATTTGTATGGATAGGTCAGTCACTCACATTCACGCCACAGTACCGTAAGTTATAAGGAGAGTTTGTCAACCTGGAGAATTAATCGTTTAGATCTATTAGGCCGGCCTGGAGTGCTATTGTAGCAAACAGGCCCTCACCTTTGATCACTTTCTATACAGGATGTGTTAACTTGTCGCTGGACTTAACAACAATCTCCGGGATTTGCACACACAGACTCGTAGCACTGGGAGGACTGTATGGCCCCTGTTCTAAATCCGCGGAGCAGGAGGTCTTCTATAACCCAAGGTCTAAAGCCTACTCGCTAAAATGTGGTTTTGAGGCATGAGATGACCCCTATCGGCTGGCCGGGTACCTTATCTCTACCTAAACAAACATTTGGGATGGGTTGTGTGGGAGGCCCAGCGCAACCCATGACAACCAGATCGATAAGGGAAAGAAGGGTGAAACAATAACATGTCTTAGCTAATTTATTCCTTATAAAACATATTGCATTCCGTAAAATACAAGTGAGTTGGCCTTCCTCAGAAGAACAACGATGATTTTGGTTACACTGCTCAACAACATTAATTGCGTGTCATCCACATACTTATTGCGCATAACAATCAGTGACCGCCTTACTTCGGTCACCCCTTCTTACAATAACACTCAACACATCAGACTGCTCCACCTGTATGGAATATAGCACCTTAGGTTATCATACATAATAGCACCATCTCACCTCCCTGTAGCACTATCTCACCACACCTGTTACACTCCTCACCTGTTACACTTCACACCTGCAAGTATGAGACTCCTTGTAATTTCTAGGTACACATATCAGGCACCTCGTTCGCACACCGCCCTCGGGGGATAGAGACGAGGGCTTCACCAAGAGACATACCAGTACTGTTTCTACTCCTGGTATTATAGGTCGCTCCAGGTGACGACCGCGGAATTTCTCAAACATTTCATTATGTATTCCTACTCATGTGTGGTGGTATGCCGGGAATCCACAGGTTCACAGCGGAGTAACTGTTAGTAGTCATCTCACATGGTGGAGCCAACACGAGGTAATGGCCGCCGTTCTGGTGAGTTCAAAACCCCGGGAACATGTGTTGATGAGAGAGTAGGTGCCCCTGAGAAATAATGCCTGATGGGCCATTATCTCCCACCCCAACACATTACTATTTCACTTTATACATCAAGCACAGTTTTAAGCTGTAATAACTGCTATATAAGTCTCTTTTTTTTAGGGCTGAATACAGCCCAATGAAGTTCACTGACCTGTGTTGATGCGAGAGTAGGTGCCACTGAGGGCGAGATCCTGCGCCTCTCACCGACCAGGCTTACAGTTTCCAATCTTTAATTTTCACTTTGATTTCTTATGGTTCTCACATGAACACTTTCCTGTTTATCATGACCTTAGGCCTGATAAATACATATTTTAATCCTAACTTACATACTAGAATACGGCTCAGGTTTGACAGTTCCTGGGGAAATTAATTGGGCTATATCATCAACTCAAACCTGTAGTCCGGGTACAAGGACACTACCCTGAAACAAAAGCCGAATGTTCATAGCTTCATGGCGTAGATATACAAGATATTCTCTTTCACGCATAGTTTCTGGATCACTTCCAACACTTCACATAGTTCTGATACCTTTATTCTTTTTCCAAATCAATGTTCTTTTCATAGTTTCATCTGATATCTGCGGAAGCTATGTTCACTACGTTCACGGAAGTAAATAGTATGACCTTCAAACCACGATCTACACTTAGTCCTAAAATACACTAGTTCGGATCAATTGGACTTTCCCACTCATCTTATAGATACCTTGAGTTCTCCTTAATGCTATGAGTACATACAATTAATATTATATACCCGGAGTTGGGTACAATTCATAAAACAATTCCGTGAGTTATTCTTTATCAATGTTTCCCGTTATCTGAGATTCTACAAGCGCGGTGGATTTGAATGTTATGTAGCATAATATGGATTAAAGGGGGTTTTTAGGAATGACAATGATGTGCGCAGTACACCAGAGGCCCCCAAAGTGTGTGACAGTGTATCAGGTGTTGGTAAACAAGATCATAATAGATTTTTTTCATTGCTGTGAGAGTGAGTGACTGTCGAGTGTGATACATGATACCGCACTGTTTATTGACTTTACTGTGAATGGCTTGAATGTGGTTTCTCCAGTTAAGTTTCTCATCAACACTAACTCCGAGGAACTTAGTATTTTGTTCACGTTTGAGGACTGTATTACTAAGGTACAGGGGGTCCAAGTCTGGGGGTAAGTTTTTCCTTCTGTGAAAGATCGTGTAGTGGATTTTCTCAAGGTTTAAGGTCAGTTTATTACGTATTACCCAGGTCCTGACTTTAGTCAATTCAGTGTTCGTAGTTCTTATCAAGGAATGGAGGTCTGAGTTGCTGGCATAGAGATTACTATCGTCTCCAAATAAGCTGTATTATATGTGTGTTCTGGCATTCGTATATGTACAACAAAAACAGTACTGGACCGAGAATGGAACCTTGGGGGACGCCATACAAGATTGGAGAGGAGTCAGATTGGTGATTATTATAGCAGACATATCCCCCCCCCCCATCATTGTTATGGACGAGTCCACTACTCAGTAGGGCTATGTTGTGGCTGTGTTATTCCTTCGAGTTCACCTGTATGTATTCACCTGAATTGTCTGAGTGTTTGGAGTCAGCAAGAGTATGTTGACCACCACTTTGCTTGTGAGCAAAGGTGCAACAGTAGTGGAGAGAAACTACCAATCCTGGTGATGTAAAGTATCAGTGTTGGTGCTGTAACTGGCATCATTGCCACTTGATCTAATGGTGCCCAAAGGTGCTATGTAAGAGTATTGTGTGTGTTCTTGTAAATGTACACCCAGTAATGGTGTAAGTGGAGATTGTACCTAAGTTTAACAGTCCAGAATGAGTACAACCAGGGAGTTGACCCTTGAAGTTGAGTGTTACTGAAATTATTCATAAAATATAACTTCATTTTAATAACCTTTATATAATTTTAATAAACCATTTTATTTGTATGTTAGGAGTACCATTTACCTGCAATATTTTGCAGTCATTCTTTCCCATTGCTTGATACCAGAATTACAATGTACCCACGTGTCATAACCCTCGAGCCATGCTACCAAAGGTCAAAGGTTATGAAGTAACTATATGAAATGAAATAACTAGACAGAACTAATGGAGAAAATAGAATGAAGTAAGAAAAACAAGTTGAAGAGTTTAAAAATTAACCACCATGGAATAAATTAAAAAGAACAGAAAAGGAGAAAACACGCTCTTATAGTGTGAATATGCAGTGATCAATTAACATAGTTTTGATGTGTTTAAGTAGTGTTCAAGCGCCTTCAGCCTAGTAATGTTACGACATTCGTGTCACTCACTCTAGGCCACGAATTCCATCCGTACAGAGAGAGAGAGAGAGAGAGAGAGGCCAAGCGGGTCGTGTCGACGTCCCCACTAGTATTTGGAGATGGATAACCGTCAATAAGGTCGGATATCGTCGCCAACACTGCTATGGGGTGAGCCGAGATTTCACCCTAAGGCCCACCGGCCTGCAGCCAGCCGCTTGGAGATTGTTGCCATGTTCGCCATCCACTTGTTGCTCTCCCGCGACGTAAACATAACCCGATCATGTAGTGTTGTTGTATGAGTTCACTGCTAAGTACAGATTACTTTGGGTGTGTTATTTGTCCGAGAATTCATGTAAATAATCTCCTTAGTGCTATGTATGTTTAGAGCTAGCAAAAGTATGAGGTAAGCCATTGGTTCTTTGAGAATTGTAACCACGGTAGTTCTCCATGAAATTAGTTGTGGGGCTGCTGCAGTCCTATTACTATTTTCAAGCTACATATCAAGGTAACCCGTTCAGTGGATGCTCCAGTGTACTATAGATGTGATCACAGTGTTGGGTGGTTTTACGATAAGTACATCTTTTGTTTGTATACTGGAAGTTATATTGTACCTTGCTGTGAAGTACCATGGGTGAAGCCATGAAGGTGATCCGTGCAGTTTGTATACAGGAAGTGTATTGTATGGTACTCCAGTGTACGAGGTATCAGAGGAGTATGGTGGTCTTGTTTAAAATATACACCAAGTGATGGTGGCTGCGAGAGATGTACTGTACCTTGTTGAAAAGTACATGAGTATTACTCATGGTAGTTGTGTGTACTGGTGTAACGGGCCGAGTTTTCTCTTTTCAATAATTTACCATCCAGCTACTGTTTTCTGTTAGTATTCTATTTACTCATATACTTATTTGTTCTGTGTAGCATTCCTCCAGTGAGTTCCCTGTTTTATATACTTATTCTTCTTCCATTCTTTACATATATATTTATTCTTATATGTTCTTACTTATATTCTTATATATTCTTTACCTCTATATACCTTATATTCTTATATATTCTTATATAAGTAACTCTTATGCTTCTCTACTTATGTTTTCCAAGTCAATGTTCTTTCTTTTCATTTCCTTTCATATAGATTGTATTCTCAGTTTCAATGTTCTTACCTTTCTGAAGTATACTTTGTTTTATGTCTTTCTTATACATGGGTTAGTCTGGGGAACCATGTTATTCTTTGTACAACACTTTTATTTTTTACTTTTTACATCCTCTCGCCGTCCGCCGCGGCGTCGTCACTCTTATTTCTTCACAAGGTCGTCGTTCTCTTCACTGTGGCAATACTGGGCATCGCTCGAACTGCCCCTCGTCAGTTCTAAACTCACCGTGCCGTCACTTTCGTGTGTTCGTTTACACCTCCTCGAAAAGTTCCTCACGTTGGCTAATCTAGCCGGCGTCCCCAGCCAGACACTCAGTCCCTGAATGTATACCCAAGTCCCCTCTGTATGCTCGCAGGCGCTCAATCTCGTGCGGTCCGCCCAGCGGCCCTCTATTTTCCCAACTACGTCCATATCCGGGTGACATCGATGACCTTCCAGATGTCAGGACGACCTCTTCAACGACCTATAATTTTCCTTACCTTCTTCTAATCAAACCAGCTCATTGTCACACCTAGCTTCTCACATCAACTATACATTTCTTCATCGTTGGGACTAACGCCCACCTCGCCATGCATCCCTTCGACGATCCAGCCATTCTTGACCATTCTGCCCTCCGTTCTAATTTGAAATACGCGTCATGAACTCAACTGAAACACTTACAAGGGTAGCTGCCACCACCCAGACTTTTCATTATATAACATAACTCATGGAAAGTTGTTGGGTAGTGTGGTAGATGTCTAAATGAGTAAAGTATTATTTTCTGGGAACCAATGTTGAGAAGGAGTAGAGTGGTGATACTCAGATTACTAATTCAATATTTATTAACACAGTGAGTGGAGAAGATGCATCTTAGATTCACTCAGGCCAAACAGAACCGAAATTAACTTATTAAGTCATCAAACACTTCAAGAACTTATTACCTCATTAAACACAAGATATCACTGGACCCTCAGGTCTTACTTTTACAAGTAACAAATTACCTTCTCAATTCTTGGTTAGAACCTCATACTCTCAGGTTATTCTCTCATGGGTACTACAGATGAATACATAACCCACTGGGCAATTCCACATACAATATTTCTTATCACTTCACAAGGAACCACCTGGTACCTTGAACTCTCATTCAGGGGTTCAATACTTAACCCGGGATACTATATTTCTGTTAGTTATCCCTCCAAACATGGGCCGACACTGCTCCATGCAATAGATGAAGTACAATCTCCAGGTGGAGTCAGCAGGCACAGTTGTTTACAGAAGGCTCGCTCGCTAGGTGCACTCAGGGAGGTGGACTCGTTACACACTGGCAGAGTGGTGGGGGCGCTTCCCGGGGGAATCTTGTCCTGGGATTCTAAATGTGGCCCCTTAGAGACAGTCTTCAAGAACCATCTTGCCCATAGGTAGCTATCGACCCTCAGGAGAGTGGCTAACACATCCACGTCTGGAGATACGTTGAGGAAGAGTCACGAATGCGTCAATAATTGACTTCAACTATACAAAACATACGTCTGGCAACGGTCCAGCTGATATCTAAATCTCTACGTTACTCGACTTAATTGGCACAGAAGTCACTATGTTAAAACATGAACACTGATATTCACAAAATTGACTAAGTTAAACTGAATTACTAGGCGGCGGGGAACACACGTGAACATACCTGGAGATACGTTGAGGAAGAGTCACGAATGCGTGATTCTCCCTCGTGTAGAGGTATATACGTGCACCCGTATACTTAATTATGAACTCCGGTGTTCCTGATCAGGGTAATTTCCTATGTCTATTCATATAATCTAATCAGAGGTTGAGCTTGCTAGGAAAAGGTGGAATATACACGTTGATAACATCAACTCTGCAAGCTCAGGCCTGAGGCGAACAAGGAGCTATTCACAGGGAGACGTTAGATCTTGGAGATTATACCAGTAGACAGAATAATTCAGGAAATTAATGACTTTCTTAAATAGACAACTGACTCTAACTAAACTACAAACATCAGATTCTCTGATGTCGGGGCGACAAAATAACATAACTTCAGTAGCGATCAGAAACTCATGGGTATTCTTAGGGAACGAAACCGATGGGTATCGTTTGTCCTGGCAGACTCAACACTCACTTACTTGACACGTCTTATTAACAATAAGGACAGTTGAAGCGTTCAACACCACTCACAATAGATCTTGAATGTTTCAACTGTAAACAGACACATCTAAGCTGACTCAAAACCAGGGTGTTCTCTCTCACATTCAAATTCATTTTATAGAGAGGTTGGTTTCAGTAAGTCAGAGAAAATGGGATAACGGAGGACTGAGGCGTCTTGAAGTGATGAGAAAACGGACTCCTCAGATGGAGGACTCAAAATAAAAGCAGAGGTACATGTTTTGTGGGCTATTGAGCGGAATATGAATCATTTGATTTTGGCGTTAACTGACGTGTACGACCGTGGTCGTTACACTGGAAGTAGTCAGAAGTCTAGCATTTTTGTAATGAACCGTTTTTATTGTATGTTAGGGGTATTATTTTCCTACAGTGATCACCTTTATTTTCTTCCCCATATCTTGGTTCCATTATTACAGTTCCACGGGTCATCCGCAGGTCTTGCCCTCGAGCCATGCTACCACAGGTCAGAATTAAGACAGAGAGAGTACAGTAAAAAAGGTTTATGTAAGAGGTTTTCCCACCGTAATGGTTGCAGCGGTTGGGATGCTGTTTCTCTTTACCACCGTTACAATGGTGACAGCGGTAGGGATTTTCTTCATTTCCCACCGTTACATTGAGATAGACTTCGTGGAAATATTTGTCAAACTATAAGTTAGCCTGTTCAACCGTTTGTGTTGGTGTGTAACCAACATATCGAGTTGTCGTCCAGAAAGGCCACCTAGCCTCACCTCCCGTTCGAGCAAATTGCCCTCGCTATTATGGCTCGTGATTGTACATTCCCTTCATAGACTTAAACTCCATATTTAACAACACACCCTTATTCGTAATATTAACTGCCGACCTTAACGTGAAACACACGACATTCCAACATAATCGCACCAATCCCCATGGCTAACTACTACACACACTCTGGTTAAACACAAACATCTCCACCACATTGAACCTTTCTTTTCCACATGTTACGCTAACAACGGCAGGAACACCCTAGACATCGTAATCACAAGCACTCTGGTCCTTCAATTTTAATACTACATTTCACCAGGCCCTTTATCAGGCTCAGATCACATACCCATCACACTATACCTCTCCAAAAACCCCATCCTTCTCCCAGCACCCACACCACAATAACAATACCAACACGCAGACTGGGACGCTTGTCAATTCGCATTTTCTGAACGACACTACATACTCAACCTTGAAATCCAACCCCAGGAAAAATAGAGGAAACATGGTCACAACTTTTAAACACAATTACACCACAGCAGACACACACATAACAAAACACCTACAAGAAAAAATAGTCCCCCAAAACCTCTACAAAACACAACGTCTGCGACACTACTAGAAACGACGAGTTGAAAAGAACAAACACAACCTCGCACCAGCACAATCAGAGATCACCACACTAAGAACACATATCATCCACAGCCTCCGCCACGACCACGAAGTGCACTTGGCAAGTGTCGTAGAGGCCACCCAGGGGCACAGGACACATAATCCCCGATAGCTCTGGCAAAGGATTGCCACGCTGATTGCCAGCTAGACCTCCCTTCAATTATCTGTAAGTTAACGGCAGACGAATAAGAGAGCCAGCTGAAGTAGCAAAAACATTTAAACAACTCTGGGAACATCTTCCAGCCTCCCTCACCAAAACAGGCTCATCTTAGACCACATAAATAGCATCAACGCGCAAACACGAAGATTACTCGACAGAATTACACCAAGAAACACAATAAATACCACCACTCTCACACAAGAACACTTCCACACCACACCATTTACCCCGACGGAAGTCAAACAAGCACTCAACACAACAAAGAAGAAATCAGCAGGTGACAGTACCATAGGACTCCAATTCCTAAAACATTTACCCCTACAAATAATCACAACTATCACCTACCTCTATAACACAAAACTAGCTACAGGCTACTTCCCCAAATTCTTCAAAACATCCAGTCACTATGATCCCGAAACCAGACAAAAACCTGACAGACCTACAAAACTGCAGACCGATCAGCCTCCTAGAGGTTTTAGGTAAAAAAATTGAAAGACTATGCAACAGGCGCCTTGAAGACGAAAAACTACTTTCCTACAAGCAGTTGGGATTCAGGGCACACCACTCAACCCATGACACACTTAACCTTGTGACAAATTATCCTTGCATGATCAATGGAAAATATACAAGACAGCACTCATCACCAAAGATGTATTGTAGTGGATTCCTCCCCTACAAGTACCGTTTGTCGCTGAGTGGCCGAACCTTCTCAAATTCCCCAGCCTACGCCTCCAGCGCCGCCTGACGGAGCGGGGGTCAACTATCAACCCACGCCTACCCCCGCCTTATAAGACCTGACACCGCTGTGACCAGCCTCTTCCTACCTACTGCCACCAGCAAGCAACACCACCTCCTCCGCGCCAGCCTGGCGGCTCCCGCTCCCGCCGGCGACCTTGACGTCCCTCAAGCTGCATGTCCTCACTCTGGGCACCCTCACCAACCAGCTCTCTCTACTCAACGCTTGTTACTACGCTGCCTACCCAGCAATAAGCTGCATTGTACATCCAATACAATATGTATACAGTGAGCACATTGTGAGTTTCCTTTCTCCATCCCATCCTGAGTGTGAACCAATATCTCATAACCCCACAAATGGTGACCCCAGGAGATTCGCACTCACACAGGATGGAGGAGAAACTGATCACTCTCCCAGTCTTCAAGCAACATGGAAGACTGGCTTATCCACGCAGAGGCAGCTCTCATCGGCTCTACAACTACTGTCTCTACACCGCAAGTTAGACACCCGAGAGCAGCTCTGCTACTCTAAGCAGACAGCCGCTCCTCTTCCTGCCCCAAGCACCACTTCCTACCGACCCCAACACACCTGTCCTGCCTCAGACGCCGCCCCCGGCCCAGCAGTACCCCCTGCCGCTCCTCCTGACGCGGCCCCTGCTCCTGACGCGGACCCACACACCCCTCTTTTCTCCCTCAGGTACCCCCTGCTACTTTCCTGTGCCCTGCTGCTGTCGTGGACCCTGATGCTGTCGTGGACCCTGCTGCTGTCATGCACCCTGCTGCTGTCATGGACACTCTTCCTAACGCAGCCCCTGCTCCTGACCCAGACCCACACACCCCAGCAGGCGCTTCTGAGGACTCTATACCTACCGCGAGGGAAGCACAACATTCATCGCCTCCACAACCCTCCTTCTCCCTCTTTTCTCCCACAGATCTCGTGTATCTAGAAAGAGCTGTCCCCCCTAGCGGTCGACTCATCCACGCCGTCCCGCCTAGCGTCCGGCTCATCCACATGTCTCACATGTGGCATGCACTGTCCGTTCTGCCTCACATGTGGCACGCTACCCTGCCAACCTCCAGCCTCCCGCCACGCCAGGAGGGGAAGGGGAGTATTGTAGTGGATTCCTCCCCTACAAGCACCGTTTGCCGCTGAGTAGCCGAACCTTCCCGAATTCCCCAGCCTACGCCTCCAGCGCCACCTGACGGAGCGGGGGTCAACTATCAACCCACGCCTACCCCCGCCTTATAAGACCTGACAATGCTGTGACCAGCCTCTTCCTACCTACTGCCACCAGCAAGCAACACCACCTCCTCCGCGCCAGCCTGGCGGCTCCCGCTCTCGCCCGCGACCTTGGCATCCCTCAAACTGCGTGTCCTCACTCTGGGCACCCTCACCAGCTCTCTCCACTCAACGCTTGTTACCACGCTGCCTACCCAGCAACAAGCTGCATTGTACATCCAATACAATATGTATGCAGTGAGTGTCATGGTCACGTTGACTGCTGATCTATTTAACTAATGATTCTTATTAAACTCCACGCCCGCAAAACATGAGTGAGTTCGCGACCCCTAGAAGGAGCGTGTTTACCCTCGCGACCCCTCCCAGTAAGTCCCCGCCTTTGTGAAGACAGTTATCAATACGTTGTTTATTCCACTTTCTCCTGGGAAGCTCAATCTTGAATTAGTCTGTGTAAATCAACCCAAGTAATTCGCCAGACCTTTGTCAACTGAGGGTCATCTTTGAATGAGTAACAGTTAGTTTGTTTGTGATTATTGTCATTGCGTGAGTAGCGATCACTGGCAACTCAGGGGTATATAAACTCAAGATGGCCAGGGAGAGCGTCCCCTGACGCTGCCCCGTTTGTCCCCAGGTATGTTCTGTGTTCCCTAGCCATTCAGTTAATTCAGTCAATTGTAGTGAATATCAGTGTTCACCAGTGTTCATGATTTAACAGTTGAATTGTCATTCACCCAGTGTAGAAGTAATATAACGTAAATACGTCTGTCGTCTAGACAAGAGAGTTTGTTGGTGTTGTCATGTTTCTCAGTCCCCTGACGCTGCCCCGTTTGTCTCCAGATCCCATTGTGATGCTTGAATCGCTCTACCATCCAACAACGGCCTCGGATGTAGTAGATGGCCAGCCGGGATCATATATGAAAAGATGGCACCGATGCGGCCTGATTAAGGTGCCCCACGGCTTCGTTGGGCCAGACCCCAGACCCGCCATGTGTCTGGCTACCCCACAATAACAAAGGTCGTGGGCCCTAGTGTTCTGCCCTGGGTTACTCCGTGGAAGTGAATGTCCAGAGAGTGTTGTAACATGTATGTTAGGGATAATTAGTTGGAAATAATTATCCCATGTTGGGTAGTGGACCCCTGCATATACTAGTGTCAATATTTACGTATATGTTGAATAATCTACAATGAGTGCCATGTAATGTACCACCAGTAATGTTGTGAGTAAGAGTAAAGAAGAAGGTACTGAGTTTGCACTAAGCCCAGGAGGTGAGCCGGGTAATTATATGATTAATACAATATCTTTCCCCATTGATTGCATATTAATAAACTTGTTTTTAGAGTACTTTAGGTGTATTCCTTTCTCCCACAGTATTTTACCTTTATTTCCATCCAAGTGACTTGATACCAAAATTACCATACTCACGTGCCTAGACCCTCGACCATGCTACCAAAAGAATGTCCATGCTACCAAAGAATAGGTGACGGAACTGAGTAAGAGTAGGTACTAAGAGAAGTAAGTAAGATGAGGGAGGTGTAGAAACAGAGAGGGAACAGGCCCCCTCACATGAGCACATTGCAAGTTTCCTTTCTCCAGCCCATCCTGAGTGTGAACCAATATCTCATAACCCCACAGTATCACCAAAGATGTAGAGAAAGCTTTTGACACAATCTGGCACGACGGACTAAAATACAAAACAAGCACCAATTTTTACCACCCCCAAAAATCACAGTGTAATGACAACGGTCGTACACGTCAGTTATCGTAAAATCAGACGATTCATATTACGCTCAATAGCCCACAAAACATGTAGCTATGGCTTCTTTATTGAGTCTCCTACCTGATGCACCCGTTTTCTCGTCGCTTCAAGGCGCCTGAGTCCTCCGTTTTCCCATTTTCTCTGACTTCCTGAAACCAACCCTCTCTATAAAGTAAATCTGAATGTGAGAGAGAACACCATTGTTTTGAGTCAACTTATATATGTCTGATTACAGTTAAAGCATACAAGATCCTTTGTGAGTGATGTTGAAAGCTTTAACTGTCTTTATTGTTCGTAACACTTGTTAAGTAAATGAGTGTCGAGTCTGCCAGTATGAATGGCATCCGATGATATTGTCCCTGGTATACTGCCTGATTCTGGGGTCACTAATTCTAAGGGGGATAACTTAACTCTATTCTCAATTTTAAAGTCGGTGCCACCAGACCCCCTCTGGACAGTATGTAGCTCGTTAGGTAGCGGGCAGAGTAAGCTAGGCATTGCGTTGGGTTTTTCATTGACCAAATCGATAGTGGGGAGAAGGGTGAAACAACAAGCATGTCTTAACTAATGTATTCCTTATAAAACATATTGCATCCCGTCAGAATACAAGAAGAGTTGGCCTTCCTCAGAAGAACAACTATGATTTTAGTTACATTGCCCAGCAATATACGTCTTACATTATTTGCGTATCATTAACATGCTCATTCCTCATAACAATCACTGACCTCCTTACCTCGGTCATTCCTTTTCACTATAACCCCAAACATATCAGACTGCACCACCTGTTAGAGTATAACATCACCTGTTACATTACAAAAAGATTTGGCCTTCCTCAAAAGAACAACTATTATTTTCATTACACTTCTGTTAATGAGCAGATGGGATACTTCCCAGGTAATCATACCAGTACTGGTTCCACGCCTGGTATTAGGAAGTCGCTCCACGTATTGTGAGTGGTGTTGAACGCTTCAACTGTCCTTATTGTTAGTAAAACGTGTCAAGTAAGTGAGTGTCGAGTTGGCCAGCTAGAGTGTCGTATTTTATGTCGTCCGTGGGGATATCCATGAGTTTCTGATCGCGCCTGAAGTTATATCATTTTGTCGGCCCGACATCAGAGAATCTGATGTTTACAGTTTAGTTAGTGTCAGTTGCCTATTTAAGAAAGTCATTAATCTCTTGAACTATTCTGTCAACTGGTATAATCTCCAAGATCTAGCGCCTCCCCGTGAATAGCTCCTTGTTCGCCTCAGGCCTGAGCTTGCAGAATTAATGTTATCAACGTGTACAGTATATTCCACCTATTCCTGGCAAGCCCAACCTCTGATTAGATTATATGAATAGACATAGGAAATTATACTGGTCAAGAACACCAGAGTTCACAACTAAGTTTACAGTGATCCAAAATGGTAGAGAAGTTATGTTGTTGGTAAGATCGACCCTTCTTGTATGAATACGGAGGCCCAAGCTGCCCCCGGGTGCACGTATATACCTCTACACGAGGGAGAATCACGCATTCGTGACTCTTCCTCAACGTCTCTCCAGGTATGTTAACGTGTGTTCCCCGCCGCCTAGTAATTCAGTTTGACTTAGTCAATTTTGTGAATATCAGTGTTCATGTGTTAACATAGTGAATTCTGTGCCAATTAAGTCAAGTAACGTAGAGATTTAGATATCCTCTGAACCGTTGCCAGACGTATGTTTTGTATAGTTGAAGTTAGACATTTACGCATTCGTGACTCTTCCTCAACGTCTCTCCAGTGTGTTGAGCTGAATACTCATCGGCTAACGTGGGTCGGTAACCGGGTTGGACGATGCCGTTAATTCGACAGGATTAAACTGGGAAGTCCGTTTCCTGCAAATCAGGCACCAGCTCCCTGGGCGTGCGTCGGTCTACAACAGACCCCTAACAGCGATCTTCATTTGTTGTAGAGACCAGCGTTACCCTGGGGCACTCCTCACAGTTACATGGGCCTAAGTATTATTGTATCTTGTTTGGGGGATAACTAGCCGAAATATAGTATCCCAGGTTTAGTATTGAACCACTGAATGAGAGTTAAAAGTGCCATGTTGTTCCTTGCGAATTAACAGGAGGTATTGTATGTTGCGATAATTGTGGAGTTGTCCAGTGTGTTATGTATTCATCGGTAGTGACCATGAAATGATAATCTGAGAGTATAATGATATAACCAAGAAGTGAAGAGTTAATTTGCTACTTGGTAAGGTAAGACCTGAGGGTCTTGTGATATCTGGTGTATACCCAGTACTGAATATCATTTGGCAGAGTGATAATACCACAATTGTCGATTGAAGTAATAAGTATTTGGAGGTATTTAATGAGGTAATACGTTCTTGAAGTGTTCGATGACTTAATAAATAAATTGCAGTTCTGTTTTGTCTGAGTGAATCTAAGATGCATCTTATCCAATCACTGTGTTAATAAATATTGAATTAGTAATCTACGAGTATCACCACTCTATCCTTTCCCACATTGGTTCTCAGAAAATAACTAACTCACGTGCCTAGAAGCTCGCTACCTGACAGTTAACTAAGATATGTTATATTCTAATAAAATCCTGGGTGGTGGCAGGTATACCGTTGTAAGTATAATAAGTGTGGTAATAAGAAAGACATGGTTTCCCAGGTTAATCCATGGTTTAGAATATAACTAGAACAAAATAGATTTAACTGTTACCTAGTTCAAGATAAGGCCAGGCCAAGGTGCAAATATTACAAGGGAAATTACAATGGGATGAGGGAAGAGATGAGGGGTGTCAACTGGCCTGACTTATTAAGGTACAAGAACGCAGACACTACGCTGAATATCATAACTAGTAAAATGACCCATTTGATCGATAAATATATACCCAAGACCAAACCCAGTGCTTCTAGGAATACGAGGGGATCCCTACACATGAACCATGCGGCGGTCGACAAAATTAAGAAGAAAACCCAGAAATTCAAGACGTGGGTTGGGTCAAACGATGAGCAAGACAGGAGGATGTATGCAAGAGCCAGAAACCAAGCAAAGATAGAGTGTAGGAGGGCTGAAAAGGAGTTCCAAAGGCTGGTTGCACGCGAGGTCAAGTCAAACCCAAAGGCGTTTTACCGCTATGCAAAGTCGAAATTGAAAACGCGAGTAGGAGTATCAGACCTGAGGCTTGAAGATGGTAGTTACGCAGATTCTGACCAGGATAAAGCTGAGGCATTGAACAGCTTCTTTTCCTCAGTGTTCACAAGAGAGGATGCAACTAACCTTCCTGCGTTTGAGGACAGACGGTTCGACACAGCACTGACCCACATTGTGTTCACAGAAGAGGGTATTAGAAATAAACTGTCCAGGCTAAAGGTCCATAAGAGTCCTGGACCTGACATGGTGCATCCTAGAGTGCTAAGGGAGCTGTGCAACGAGCTTGCAGAGCCCCTGAAGATTCTGTTTTGTAAATGCCTGGATGAACAAATGGTCCCCAGTGAATGGAAAGTGGCTTATGTGAGTCCTATCTTCAAGAAGGGCGATAGTCACTCCACGAACAACTATAGACCGGTGAGCCTGACCAGCATAATATGTAAAGTACTTGAGAGTATTATCAGAAATGCAGCGATGGAACATCTACTACGAAACAACCTTGTAAAAGATTGCCAACACGGTTTTATGCCGGGGCGCTCTTGCTTGACACAATTGCTCAAGGTATTGGATATTTGGACCCATATTCTAGAACGGGGTGGTAATATCGACAATATTTACCTAGATTTTGCCAAGGCTTTCGACAGTGTACCCCACGAAAGGCTGAAAATCAAACTGGAAGGGTACGGAATTCGGGGAAATGTCCTAGCGTGGATAGAAGACTTTCTACATGACCGCAAGCAATGTGTGGTGATTAATGGCACGAAATCGTCATCTGTACCTGTAACAAGTGGGGTACCGCAGGGTAGTGTATTGGGCCCGCTGTTGTTTGTTTGTTTCATAAATGATATGCCTGACGTTGTACACTCCTCCATACAAATGTTTGCCGATGACGCCAAGTTATTTCGGGAAATTAAGAACCAAACGGACTGTGTAGAGCTGCAGAAGGACCTCTGTGGGCTCCAGGAATGGTCGAAGGAATGGCTGCTGAGATTCAATGTCACGAAGTGTAAGAGGATGCACCTGGGGCGTACCAACGGTAAGGAGGCGTACCATATGTCCCAACGGGATGAAGGAAATGTACTAGTTGAGACTGTGTGTGAGAAGGACCTAGGTGTGTATGTTGACAATGAGCTGAAGTTCTCGGGCCATTGTGAGAAGAAGGTAAATCAGGCAAATAAATTATTGGGTCTTATAAGAAGGTCGTTCAGATATCTAGACGGTCCGTCCCTCGTGACGATCTTCAGGAGTGAAGTGCTTCCCCATCTGGAGTACTGTCACCCCATCTGGTCCCCGAGATATGCTAGGGACTGTCAGTTGGTTGAAAATGTTCAAAGGAGGGCCACCAAACTGGTGCCTGCACTTCGGCACCTCAGCTACCCTGAGAGATTGGAGCGCCTGAACTTGCCTAGCTTATACTACAGACGGGCAAGGGGGGACCTAGTTGAGGTTTATAAGCATCTCAGGGGGCACTACTCAGTTGAGTGTCCTTACTTGGAGCTGGCGGACGCTCGCCCCACAAGGGGTCACAGCTCAAGATTGAAGAAGCCGCAAGTCCAGAAAACCGTGAGGGCAAACTTTTTCGGAGTGAGGGTTGTAAACTCTTGGAACAATCTACCAGAGAGTGTTGTGACGGCACCGAGTGTGAGCTCTTTCAAGAGAAGACTTGACCAACACTGGAGCGGGTTCAGGTACATTCAGGAGCCGGTGCATGCCCAGTATTTGCCAACAGTGCGTGACAGAGACGTGACCGATCGCCCGGGCGGCTAGCGAGCCGACCTTTTGGTGAAGAATATAAAGGAAAAGAGACGTGACCGATCGCCCAAGCGGCTAACAAGCCGATCAGTGGCGAAGAGGATAAAAGTAAAAGTAAAAATATATGAAAGAGATTATAATATATGAAAGGAAATGAAAAGAAAGAACAAGGACTTGGAAAATATAAGCAGAGAAGCATAAGAGTTACTTATGTAAGAATATATAAGAATATAAGGTACATAGAGATAAAGAACATAAGAATATAAGCAAGAATATATAAGAATAAGTATATATAAAGAATTGAAGAAGGATAGCTATATAAAACAGGATACTCATTGGAAAGAATGCTACAAAGAACATATAAGTATATGAATAAACAAGAAGACTAACAGAAAAGAATATCTGGATGGTAAATTATAAAAAGAGAAAACTCGGCCCGTTACACCCGTACCTGGGTACAATTCATCAAGTAATTCATAAACATTCAGTAGGTGAGTTATCCTTTATCAATGTTTCCCGTTTTCTGAGATTCTACAAGCGCGGTGGATTTGATTGTTATGTAGCGTAATATGAATTAAAGGGGGTTTTTAGGAATGACATTGATGTGCGCAGTACAATGGGGATAACCATGAATTTTTTAGTACTACTGAAATTCGATCATTTTGATGCCCAAACATCAGAGAATCTGATGTTTGTAGTTTAGTTAGTGTCAGTTGTCTATTCAAGAAAGCCATTAATCTCCTGAAAGAACATGTCAAACTTCTTATCTCCAAGATCTCAACCTATACCCATAGAGGGTCCGTGTCTAGAAATTCGCTTATGTTGGGAGAACTAGTGTTAACAGCGTGTGTAATTCCACTTTTTCCTGGCAAGCTCAATCTCTGATTAGATTATATAAATAGACTTAAGAAATTCACCTGACCCATGGCATTGTTTTTCATAGTTAAATGTACAACGACCGAGTTGAATGTAATTTCTGTCATTGCGTGATTAGCCTTTCTGGCATGTGTTCCGCACAGACCTGAGTTGCCAGTTAGCCATATATAAGCTCGTGCACGGAGGAGCGTCACATCTCTGACGCTTCTCCGTCGCTATCTCAGGTACGTGTACGGTTATCCATCCGCCGTATAAAGTCAGTTTAACTCAGTGAATTTTGTGAATATCAGTGTTCATGCTGTAACAGTGAAATTGTTATTTATCCAGTGAAAGAATTAATGTAACGTAACTAGACGAAAGATTGTTTGTGATTGAGTTATTCTTCAGATCTCTGACGCTTCTCCATCATTATCTCAGGCACAGTGTGTGTGTTAGCTGAATACCCGACAGTCACCGAGGACCGATAGCTGCATACCAGTTGGCTGTATTGGAAGATGTCGTTAATTTGGCAGGATTAATCTGTGCGAGTCCGCCCCCTGGGAAGTAGGCCTGAACTCCCTTGCAGTGTATCGGACTCCAAACGACCTTAACAGCGTTTTTCGTTTGTTGTGGTGAAGCCAGTGTGACACCCTGGGGCACTCCTTACAGTTATATGGGCCAAAGTATTATTGTTGTACAGTATATGATTGGGGATATTTATCAGAAGTATGGTTATCCCATGTTGAGTTGTGAACCCATAAATATTAATAGTATCAGTAAATATGTTGTGTGAGTTGAGTATATCAATTGAGGGAAAAGTGCCATGTTGTTCATTCCGAACTAACGTGATGTTATAAATGATAAGTTAATTTGGGATATTGTCAAGTGTGTCGGTACCATCTGTAGTGACATTGAAATAATATAATGATTGTTTAATGATGTAATAAGTAATTGAAGATCTATTTTATGAATGGTAAAGTAAGACCTAAGTGGTCCAGTCTGGTCTGCGTGTACTTGATTAACATCTTGTTCACTCCTTATGTTAATAAATATTGAATTAGTAAACTACGAGTATCACCGCTCTATTCCTTCTACCCGTTGGTTCTCAGAAAATAACTATTGTAACTCACGTGCCTAGAAGCTCACTAGCACGCTACCTAACAGTTCACTAAGATATGTTATATTCTAATAAAAGTCTGGGTGGTGGCAGGATACCGTTGTAAGTATAATAAGTGTTATAGTAAGAATGACATGGTTTCCCAGATTAATCCATGGTTTAGAATATAACTAGAAAATATACTTGAGAGAAATTAAGGACATGAAATTTAGACAATACAATAATATATATTAAAGAAGAAATGAAGTAAAGAAAAGAATACTGACTTAGAGGATATGAGCAAGAAAATAAGTATATAAGTATTGCAGAGAAATATAAAACAGGATACTTATTAAAAAGAATAAGTATATGAAATTGTAGTAAAGGGAAACACCCCGAACCCCCCTTACAACAGCAGCTCCTGTGCAAGACAGGAAATTAATTCAGTTTGTGCTGTGCTGACCCAGTTATTCAGTCTTTGCATGTTTGACACTATCATTTTATTTTCCTCATATATTACACATGCACAACCCGATTATCTGTGTTAGCACAGATCCACAAGCAAAACCATAACATTCACTTAATCTAATACTCTGAAGATAGCTGTCAATAGTTTCTAGTGTTAAACATCTCACCACTTTGGTATTTAACATTTGTTTACCACTAACAGTTGTGTAATTAATAGGAACTGATACATTCAGTTTTAAGAGATCAATGACACTCTTACGAAACCACGCCCCATAGAGAGTCTTTTGTGAAAGGTTGGTGAGATCATCAGGATTACTTAGAATAATCAACCCAGTTGGAGATGTAGTTTGGGGACAATTGTTCTTCAAGTTTTTGACACAAAACATGGTATTAAGTTGAGCTATCCTCTCAAATAGAGAGAGTAACCCGAGTTATTTCCTTATGTTTTCAATTCTGGTAGGTTTTGGGCATCCTAGAATGATGTGTATGGATTTATTTTGTAATACCTCTAGGCTGTTTATTTCTTTAAAAGGAATAGTTACAAATGCCTGCAATTGCCTAGCTTATATTACAGACGGGCAAGAGGGGACCTAATTGAGTTGTATAAACATCTCAAAGAGCACTACTTAGTCGAGTGTCCTTACCTGGTATACTGCCCGATTCTGGGATCCCTAATTCTAAGGGGATAACTTAACTCTACTCTTAATTTTAAGGTCGCTGCCACCAGACCCCCCTGGACAGTATGTAGCTCGGTATATAGCGGGCAGAGTAAGCTAGGAATTGGGTTGGGTTTTTCATTGACCAAATCGAGAGTGGGAAGAAGGGTGAAACATCAAGCACGACTTAACTAATTTATTCCTTATAAAACATATTGCATCCCGTCACAATACAAACAGAGTTGGCCTTCATCAGAAGAACAACTATTATGTTCATTACACTTCACATCAATACACGCCTTACATCAAATAATTATTATTATCATATCCATTCTTCATAAAAACCAATGACCTCCTTACCTCGGACTTTCCTTTTTACCATAACACCCACCACATCTGACTGCACCACCTGTTAGAGTATAGCATCACATGTTACATTACAGCACCACATGTTATATCATAGCACCACATCCCGGGTACACTCCATACCTACAAATATGGAACTCCTCGGTATTCTTAGGTACACATTCCAGGTACCTCGTTCACACTCTACCCTTGCTGAGTAGATGGGATACTTCCCAAATAATCATACCAGTACTGTTTCCACGCCTGGTATTCTCAGGTTGTTCCACTTAGCGACCGCGAAACTTCTCAAACACACAATAATTTCTCCTACCCTGGGTGGTGATATCTAAGGTATCCACAGATTCACAGTGGAGGTGCATCATGGCCATAAGCAGTCACACCACACATGGTGAGTCCCTCACAGTGTGGTAATGGCCGACGCTCTGAACGCGTAGTATCTGTTTTGGTGAGAGACTTGGCGTCATTGAGAATAATGCCTGAGGGGCTTTTATCACCACACACTAGTACAACTATTGCTTCACTTTATAACATCAGACAAGGTTTTAAGATGTAAAAAACTGCTAGATAAGTCTTTTTAGGGCTGAATGGAGCACGATGGAGTTCACTAACCAGTTTTGGTGAGAGACGGGGCGTCATTGAGGGTGGCTCTTCGCGTCTTTCACTGAACTAGACCTACAGTTTCCAATCTTTAATTTTCACTTTGCTTTTATTCTGGTTCTCAAATGTACACTTTCCTATTTATTGTGACCTTATTCCTTGTAATTATATATATTAATCATAAATTACATACTGAAGTAAGGATCTGGTTTGCCAGTTCCTGGAGAAATTAATTGGGCTATACCATTAACTCAAAACTGCAGCCCGGGGCAGAATGGACGCCAACATAGACAAAGCCTAGCGTCGTATTTTCATGGCGTGAGTATATCCACTTCACTTCAACCTGTATTTAGGGATCCTCCCCTCACACGTTGCAATCGTTGAACATATTCATAAGATTATCTTATCATTGCAGTGTTCGTGGTTATGTGTCACATGACATAACGAGGTGTACTGTATTAAGCTCACACCAAGGCATACAAGATATGTTCTTTGAAATACAGTTTCCGGATCACTTCCAACACTTCACATAGGTCTGATACATTTATCCTTTTTCCAGATCATTGTTCTCTTATATTTTCATCTGATACCTGAGGTATCTATGTTCACTAATCCTGTATAGTACAGTAGTCCGTATCAATTGGAACTTCCCAATTATCCTATAGATACCTTGAGTTCTCCTTAATGCTGTGAGTACATACACTTAATATTATCTGACCGTACTGTAAGGGGGCTCGTTTTCCAACACCTACACCACCCTTATCTTACGGGTTTTTTTTTTTTTTTTTTTTTTATTACTAGTAGGCCTCCAGCCTCCCCCAATAGCCACACCTTCGCCACCATTTAATTACCTTAATATTAAATATCCTAATACATAAGTAGCTATCCTATCTGTGTTGAATTAGTTGAGCCGCAGATCTATGCGGCATTCAGTGACTGTAGCCTCATAGTCAATATCTGCAGCAGTTGTCGGAATTGGGGCAGAAGCTCTCGTTCCCCTGAGGCAGAGCAAAGCCGACCGAAGGAGAGAGAAAGACAGTCGACATCTCATCCAGGCTGTAACATAACTTCCGGGCTGCTGCTTCTGTTCGGAGATCACCTCCGCGAGTCTGGCATAGAAACATCTTGCACTTGGTCCCATCCCACCAGAGGTTGTGAACACTAGAGGAGTGAAGTTGCCTTGATCAACGTTTTGAATTATCTCCCCATATGCCCTTCTCTTGTCGTTCTCGTTCCTCCTATGTGCAGCATCAAGAGCTAGGTTACGGTGACATGCGGCCATGGGATAAAAAATCCTGATGTCGAAGAAAGCTCGCTGTCCCCGCATCCAGAATCCTCGAGCACTGACGTCAACACGGGCTTCGTTAGATGTGTTTGAAGTCCTACGTTGGAAGATCTCACAATCCAATGGAAGGAGGGTCGGTTCTACCATGACATCCCAGCAGATTTCCTTCAACATATTTGCTGTGAGGTCCCTTACTTCGTCATGCCTCATGCATATAAAGCCCCCTTTCTTGCACACCATGGCGTGATCGCCGTCATAGGAAGAGCCACACACGCATTGGGAGGTCAAACCTTCTACTGGCTAATCGTGCCTTTGAGCAATGGCATCTGTAAATTCTTATTTGTTAAGACTGAAACCATTTGCCCTTATCGGTAACGTAGTTAACCAGTTTGAGGCGCCCACCTCCTGCGCTATAGCTACTTTTTTTTCAAATTTTCTGGTACCTGCAGCAACAGTTTGCTGCAACTTATCATTTTGGCAGTGCTGTCGATCTGTCGTAATGGACCTACGAATCTTGTTTACTTCACAGGTATCCACCTCCCCTATTGCGTTCTGGGCTATTATGTGGTCCGTGAGGGCTGCCGTGAGCTTAAGTGAATTTTGATGTTCGGTGGCTGCAATCTCCTCTGCATTGGTTAGTCCCATCCCTCCCAGTCTTGATGGAAGTGCTAGAAGTGCTCTTTCTGCTGGGGTTAAGTGAGGGTGTTTCACTAATTTGGGAATGAAATTGACACTGATAGCTTCTTCCAGAGGGTGGAGGAGGGGTCCGATATCAGGGATAGTACGCATCAGGTAGTTCCAACGATGCTTGACTCCATGGGTAAATGCAGCAAAAGCCGCATGTGGCTCTGTGTTACCAATCTCAGACAGAGCTTGGATTTCACTAACCCACTCATTCACCTTTCCCACTACGTACTCGGTCTTGAAGTCCGTAATGCCAATTACTGCGCCTAGATGTCTTTGGCCGTCCTTAGTTATTTTGACCTCACTTCCGCCAAAAACCTCCATTGCCCGTTCATAATGTTCTGGCTTCACGATAAGGAAGGACTTGCTGGCGTTTGGGTGGTACCCTATTTGTGGACCTCGCGATGTTACCAAGTCCCACCACTTTTTGATGCCCTCAACTTTTCCTGCTCCTGTAAGGTCATTAGCATACGCCACTTGTTTGACCCCAGTTGTTTCAAATTTTATTTCTTGCTGGAGCACTGATAGGCCAATTGCATACATTGCCATTGCAACAGGGTCCCCCTGTGTTGTTCCCTCGGTTGACTGTAAGATGGTATTACCTCTTAGAGCCTTGCTGTTTACAATACAAAGGTCTGATGGATTCCTATAGGAGTTTTCAACATACATTGCAAAGCTTGGACACTTGACCTTGATGTTGTGTAGTGCGGCCTTGCTGTTAAGTATGTTGAATGCGTTTGAAGCGTCGACTAGGAGAACGGCCTCACAATCGCGTTGCTCAAATATCGTTCTCATGGCGTGAATGGCAGCTTCCCCTCCAGCTTGTTGGCCAGCACAAACTTGCAGGTTCCCTGCTGCTGCCCTGACATCATCCTTTACCACCTCCATTATGCATTTTCCGATTATCGGCCTCAGCACTTCCCCAACCCCGATAGGCCTACATCCTGGTTTCTTTTCCAGAGGAATAAGGCGGCAGGCCGTCAGGGCCTGGAGGTGATGGCAGCATGAGGATGCCAGCTTTCTTGCAAGGACGGCAATGGCAGTGCAGAGATCGCTTGCTACAGGGCCAAACTTGTTTGTGCTGAGGGTGACTCTCCAACCGTTTGCATCCAGACCTGAAGGGCCGGCTCCTCCTCGAGTCTTCAGTGCCTTTTTCCACACCATCTCTCCTGTTATTTTCTCGAACAGGACAGCGTTTGGTGGGATATAGTCACCCTCGAACCTGATGCCTTCTTCATCACTTGCAGGGGGATGTTTCTCTTTCAGTAGTTTTAATGTCTCTCTGTTTATTGGCATAACACCACCAGAGGATTCCTCTGTGAGAGATCTTACCGCCAGAGACACTTTTCCCACACGCATTTTGTTTCCAAATTTTCTTGCCACGTCATCACTGTTTTGCTTTCCGTCACCCGTAATTTTTAGTCTCTCCTGCAGTGTTCTTGCTTCACATAGGAGATCAACAAGGGCCCCAGTCTGCCACATTGCCAATCTTCTCTTCATTGCTGCCACATTTTCTTTGTGCTTAGTCTTTGTGTGTGTCCTCTAACAAAATAGATGTGGTATTATTGCCAGTATTTGAAGAGCTAAGGGGCAAGGAAGCGGTCCTGAGTGTAATCAGTCATGAGGCGAGTCATCTCCCGAATCATTTCTTTGGTGGCCGCACACTTGGGTGGTTCAAATAAGTTAGCGGGCGACCACTTGACAATTTCTGAGTAGGTTTCTTTGACCCATATATCTGCATTTTCCATCGACATGCCATTCCACTGAGGTGGCTGTCTCTCATTCTCCTCGTGGACATCTGCTACTAAGGGAGCAGCATTTATTAATACTACTTTTTCGGGTTGAGTAGATTCACTGCTTTCATTTAGGATATCACCGGGTGGTTGGGTCCCGGCGATATCCACTGTGGCCACCTGTGTCGGCTCCCTGCGACGTGGGTTCCGACACTGGTCCCTCTTCCTGCAATCCACACATGGTCGGTTGTTTCTCGCACATTCCCAATTTGTGCAGTTTTGGTTCGGGCTAGCACAGACGCAGCAATGTCTGTTACCAAGCAGAGTGAACAGCACCTTGGGCGACAGATACTTCCGCCTCCGACCTCTGCTTTGGTCCCATACAGACGAAGAAACTAGTTCTTATAAGTAAAGGCAGAGAGGTGACGGGCTGGCCTGCGGTGTTCCTTTTACTTACTTCATTGGTTACTGCATAACCTTAGTTTTTTTTGGTAGCATGGACGAGGGTCTAGGCACATGGGTATGGTAATTCTGGTATCAAGTCTCTTGGACGGAAATAAAGAAACTACTGTGGGAGAAATGAATACTCCTAAAATACTCTTAGAACAGGTTTATTAATATGAAATCAAAGGGAAAAAGAGATTTTATTAACATATAACTACCAGGATCAACTCCTGGGCTTATTGCAGACTTAGTATTTTCTTATTTCTACTCAACAGCAATTACTCAGATCTTACACTCTTACTGCACACATCCTTACTGGTGTTACATTACATGACCTAGCAGGACCGGTTCCTTGGCCCTACTCACAATACATAGTAAATGGCAACTCCTTGCAGTACCTTGGTACAATTTGTATAAAACATACAGTAGGTGAGTTATCTTTTACCAACATTTCCCATTTTTTGAAACTCTACAAGAGCGGTGGATTTGAATGTTATGTAGCGTAATA
Source organism: Homarus americanus (assembly GCF_018991925.1). Lineage (NCBI taxonomy): Eukaryota > Metazoa > Arthropoda > Malacostraca > Decapoda > Nephropidae > Homarus > Homarus americanus. The sequence continues at coordinate 3,824,016 of NW_024737068.1, forward strand.
TGAATTAAGAGGTATTAAGGATGACAATGATGTGTGCAGTACATAGCCTTCCCCTCCCAAAGATTCATATTATACAGAATTATATGCAAAAGCACTAACGCAGTAGCGTACATACATTTGACATCGTCTTAACAGTACGCGAATACAGTAAATACAGTGCATTAATTCATAAAAAAATCATAAAGAGACTTAAACGTTTTATACGAGGGTCTCCGCTACCATATACATCAGACAACATCTTACAATTCTGTTACTTCAGTATAATAGATCAACAAAAATCATAAGGAGACAAACTTTTCATATTCGGGTCTCCATTAACATATACATACGACATCCTATCTTCTATGATCCTTTGACATTACATATACAACAAAATTTCCCTGCATGAAATTACATATACTATGAAATTTAGATTCTTGTCTATGAATGGGGAATTAGTTACTTCCTCAGAATACTACTCCGTTTCAATAATAAATCACATTCTACAACACAAAACCGTGGTTATATAATTACACAATGAGGTTCATAACACAATTTTCAAGTTAGGATAAAATGAACAGACCCCATCCAGCAGGAGTGAGGACATGGTAAACCCTTCTGTCATGGTCACAATGACTGCTGTTCTGTTTGAAACCTGATGATTCATATTATGCTCCACGCCCGCAAAAAATGTGGATAACTGTTGAGTTATCCCTAGGAAGAAACTCATTTTCTTTGGCTTAAGGTGCCGTCCATTTTCTCAGACTTTCTGGATCCAATCTCCCTATAAAGTAAATTTGAATGTGAGAGAGAACACCATTGTTTTGAGTCAAGTTAGATATGTTTGATTACAGTTAAGAGCTAAAACTGTCTTTGTTGTTAGTAACACTTGTCAAATAAGTGAGAGTCAAGTCTGTCTGTATGAATGGCATCTCATGATGTCCTCCTTGGGGATAGCCGAGAGTTTCCAATTGCTACTGAAGTTAGATTATTTTGCTTCCCAAACCTCAGAGAATCTGATATTTGCAGTTTGATTATTGTCAGTTGTTTATTTAAGAAAGTCATTAATCTCCTGAGAAGAACATGTAAAACTCCTTATCTCAAAGATCTCAACGTATATCCATAGAGGCTTGTAGTGGACGTCTCCCCTACAACTGCGTAGCTGCAGGCCACCTGCGACGTCTTCCCTAGCAACCAAACTAGATGCCCAGAGGGGGGCGTCACCAGATGCCGCAGTATCCTAGCAACGGAGCCAAAGACCGGCGACTTTCTCGGGTTTTCCCACCATGACTCATAGATGACTCACTGCTGCTGGGTATATAAGCTCTGTCTCTCCATTGAGATTCATTCTAGCCTCTCTACTTGAATACGCAACACCTCCTCCTCCGCCGCTGGCTGGCGGCCCTCGCTTCTCCTCTGCCTGCCTGGCGGTCCTCGCTCCCGCCAGCGAGCATGGCGACCCACCAGCTGTCCTTCTCTGAGCTTCCTCACCAACCAGCTCTTATTCTGCTCTCGGTTCCTGAACACGCAACACCTCCTCCCAACAAGCTCCTTGCTGTCCAGCTTTCATTCAACCAGGAGGCCAGCAACAGGCAACATCTTCTCTAACGAAGCTCCTGCACATCTACCTCCTTCAACACGCTACTCACCGAACGTATCTACTGAGCAGCTCCTCACCACACGGCACCTCCAGCACCAGACTGTCTACCATATAACTTATATTATATAAGAAAACCACCTTAGAGTTTCCATCCATCCTGAGTGCTAGACAACATTATACCACGAAACCCTACAGGCTCCTTGTCTAGAAATCCCGCCGAGTTGTGAAACTAAGGTTAACAGCATGTGAATATGATGCCTATTTAACTTTTTCCTGGCAAGCTCAATCGTTGATTAAATTATAAAAATAGACATAGGAAATTCACCTGACCCATGGCATTGAGTGTCATAGTCAAATGTACAGCAACTGAGTTGAATGTAATTTCTGTCTTTGCGTGATTAGCCTTTCTGGAATGTGTTCCGCACAGGCCCGAGTTGCTAGTTAGCCGTATATAAGCGCGTGCACGGAGGAGCGTCACATCTCTGACGCTTCTCCATCATTATCTCAACCTATATCTCATTCTCGTCTCCGTTCATAATTTGACAAAAAAGCTCAAATCTGTCTCCTGCTATTACTAAAAACTCTCCTACAATACGCTCATCCTTCCTTACTATGAATACTTTGATATTTCAAGCTCAAAGATTCAAAACCCTTCCTCCAACTCGCTCCGTTCCTCTTTGACAAAGCTCAAAGACTTTACCTTCATCTTTCTCCAAACAACCCTACAACTAGCTACATTTCCATTTTTTCACCTTCTCTGTTACTTTGATCGTGTGTTGCCTGTGCGTCCGTCCACCTGCGCTTCTCGGCTTGCGCCGCCGCCGTGGCGGGGCGGTTCTTCCTCCGCTTTGCCAACACTGCCTAAGCTAAGACGACAACCAGAGCACCCGCGTTGGCCCTTTGCTTGCCCGGTCCTGCTCCCGCCCTCCCTCTGCCTCGTCCTGATTGTGATTGTTACACCTACCGGGCACATTACCTACCCCCTCACGCAAGCGGTGTTTAGCCACTGCAACCTATTCTCTCCTAAAATTCACTTCTATCCTCTCTATCCTTCCCCTGAACCTCTTTCCCCCCCTGTCACTAGCTTTTATGTATGTATGTATGTATGTATGGGAGTGTCACATCTCTGACGCTTCTCCATCATTATCTCAGGTATGTGTACGATTTTCAGCCCGCCATATTAAGTCAGTTTAACTCAATGAATTTTGTGAATACCAGTGTTCATGTTGTAACAGTGAAATTATCATTTTTTCCCAGTGAAAGAATTAATGTAACGTAAATCGTCTGTCGTTGTTAGACGAAAGATTGTTTGTGATCGAGTTATTATTCACATCTCTGACGCTTCTCCATCATTATCTCAAGCACAGGGTGTGTGTTGGCTGAATACCCACCAGTCGCCGGGGGACCGGTAGCTGCATACCAGCTGGCTGTATTGGAAGATGTCGTTAATTTGGCAGGATTGAACTGTGCGAGTCCGCACCCTGGGAACTAGGCCCCAAACTCCCTCGCCGTGTGTGTCTGACTACAACCGACCATAACAGCGATCTTCATTTTTTGTGGAGACACCAGTGTGACACCCTGGGGCATTCCTTACCGTTATATGGGCCAAAATATTATTGTTGTATATGATTGATGATAATTAGCCGAAATCTAGTTATCCCAAGTTGAGTAGTGAACCGATAAAAATTGATAGTATTGGTAATAACGTGTTATGTACTACCAACAGTTCTAGTGAAGGTACCATATGTAAGCTTGTCATGTGGTGTGTTCTTTTAAATGTACAACCAGTAATGATGTAAGAAGCAAGAGTATCTAATTGGAATTGCAGATGAGTAAAGCCAAGGAGATGATCCTTGTAGTTGTATGTTAATGACATTAAACAAATTGAATTTCATATTAATAAACCATTTTTAGAGTGTTAGCGATATCATTTTCCCTCAGTATCTACCTTTATTCTTGTCCAATAGCTTGATACCAGAATTACACAACCCATGTGCCCTAACCCTCGCCATGCTACCAAAGGTCAGAGGTTATGGAGCAACTATAGGAAATGAAATAATTGAATAGAACAAATGGAAAGAAGAAAAAGGAATATGAAATAATATAAGGTTAAGAAAAGGAAAGAGAAAGCAGAGAAAAGAAAAACCCCGCCCTTATACTTCGACTTAAAAATCTACCTCCGCTCAGGGTAGCGAGACAAGCTTTAGCTGACTAGAGTTAACATAGAACAGACTATAAGAAATAATGCCTACACAACCCTCTTCACGAGATCCATACCACACTTCCCACCTTCTGTTACTCCAGGAACTATCAGCCTCAGCTAAATCAAAGTCATGAATTCATGCTAAACGTCTACGATAACCTACATCCTCTTATTATAAATATATATCTTAATCCTAAATTACATACTAAAGTAAAGATCTGGTTTGCCAGTTCCTGGGGAAATTAATTGGGCTATATCATTGTAAGGGCCTGGGACTTGGGGATATAAATCCCTTACCAGACTAATCAGGATCTTAATAAAGGAATGTCAAGGACCATGGTTTTCTGAGGAATAACAAACAACCGTTTGAGATTGACATCTCTTTACTATATGAAATACAATTTAACAAAACTCTGACACCACTCAACAAACATCAAAAAACAATTACGGGAGTCAAACAATTAAAGCAGTAAACAGTTAATGGAGTCAAATAATTAAAGGAAGAAAACAATTAAAGGGAAGCAAACAATTAATAGAATCAAACAATTAATGGAATCAAACAGTTAATGGGAGTCAACAACTGATAGAATCAAACAATAAAAGGGGGTTAACAATTAAAGGAATCAAACAGTAGAATCAAACAATGAACAGATATTTCCTACGACAGTGGCCCTGGGGAAGGTTCCAGAACAGTGATCCACTCTAAGGGGGAAGAGTCCGTTCAACTCCTCACTCGAGCGACAGCGGCCAATGTCTTGATTCAGCAGAAACAAACACATGGACACGGACGGTGCAAAGCAGCTGGCGGTCGTGGCGGCAGCGGTAGTGGTTGATAACCAGAGAATTGACAGTCGATAGGTGACGGTCTGGGAAAACAGCCCACGAGTCCAGGACCTATGATGAGATCACAGCCAGAATTTGACGAACAGCCGGTTAGCTAGATAGTGACTGTATGGCGCCTGGGGTGAATCTGCCGGTGACACAGGTAGCAGCTGTCGTTCTCACCTCTGTCCAAGCCCCCCCGCAAGTGTTGGTCGCACCAGCAAACAAGAGTGTTAGCAGCGGTAACGAGCAGGAAGATCGTTTCTGCCCTTACACAGCTCCCCCAACAAAAATCTACTGTAAGGTAGATTAAAATTTAAGATTAGTACACAAAGCATAATCATCTTACAACAAATGCTCATATACACATATCAAAATAAAGAAGGGTCACATAAAAGAATAGGTTGAAACTTTATGTCCAAAAAGTAAGGCCGTATCAAGAAACTGCACGTGGGGTCCACTTCAGTCCATGTTTAAGTTTGGGCCTATTTCCAGTCGTAGAGGATTCTTCTATCTCGTCAGGTGTTATCAGCAACTGGCAACCGAGATCATCGGAGTCTGGGGCCCGAACTTCACAGGAACTCTTGCAGGGTAGTGCCACGACTAACTCGAGCTTGGGAACGTCGTCAAGGACACGGGCAATGTGGTTCCTGCAATTATATTGCCTTGACAAATTAGCTTGGTGTAATTTAGGCGTCTTAGAGGAAGGGGGTGAGAACGGTCCAACAAAATATATGGCTACCCGAGAAGATGGTTCTGCAATGGTGGGTAAGGGTTCAAGTGGAACAGGATGGACTCTACCCTTGGCGGGCATACGTGGGCACTAATCACAACTCCTACAAAAATCTCTAATATAATAATAATAATAATAATAATAATTAACGGTTTATTGAAAGAGCTTGGCAGCCAGAGGGCTGAAAATATACAGTTACATATTTGGGGAATGGGTTACGAATTACAAATAATATACAAGTAACATGAGTGACACAAATAAGACATATAATAACTAGATGGGGAAAAGCTCAAGCTACAGTTCATTTCAACATAGTGACAGGGCAAGGAGTAGTGTTTACTGGGAGTGAATACACTGATTTATTACAAGTTATTGATAATTTTTATAATGGTTGGGACTGGGCTGTTTTTATAGCGATCAGTTCGTGCACGTATGGGCTGGATGCGGTTGTGGTGTCGAACAGCAATTCTCGGACTAGGGATCTCAGGTGGTAGTAGGAGCCGGTGTCGGGGATGGTGTAGAAGCTTCTTACCAAATTTGCAGATGAGGTCGTGGTGATGGTCAGTGAGAGTCGAAAGGGTCAGTGTGTTGAGCGCTTCTTGATATGTGGAGTAGGAAGGGGAGAGAATAATCTTGCATGCCCTCTTTTGCACTTTTTCTAGGTGTTTACGTTGTGTGGCATTTAGGGAGGAAGACCAGGTGGGGGAGGCATAGGTGAGCTTGGGAAGTATGAATGTTGTGTAAACACTGAGGAGCTCGTGTGCAGGAACTCCGAGGGACTTGAGTCGGCGTAGGAGGTGGAGACGGAAACTGGAGGATTTGATAACTTCACTGACGTGTGGTTTCCAATTTAGTTTGTTGTCTATGGTGACGCCGAGGAGCTTCGTGGAATCTACAACCTGGAGTGTGTTCGGACCTAGAGTAATGGAAGGAGGTGGGACAATGTCGGAGGAGAGGTTGATGTGCATAACCATGGTCTTGGTATGGTTGATGGTGACATGGTTGTTGGTGGCCCAGTTTTGGAGACTGTTCAATAAATCCTGAAGGGCGGTATAGTTGGGAGCAGAATTGTTGACGCTGATCCCAATGGTGGAGTCGTCGACATATTTCCAGCGAGCAGGGGTTTCTCTTAGGGCATCATTGATGAGCATAAGGAAGCAGAGTGGTCCCATCTTGGTGCCTTGGGGGACGCCACAGGTGAGTGACTGAAAGGTGGAGACAGCCCCTCGGAAGCGTACAGCTTGGCGTCAGTCACTGAGGAAGTCTGTAAGCCATGGTATAAGACTTCTCCGAAGCCCGAGGTCAATAGCTTTGTTGATGATTATATTGTGGTCGACTAGGTCGAACGCTTTAGTGAAATCAATGAAGGCGACAGCTACAGACGTTTTTCGTTTCTCGAGATGGCGGTATATGTAATCGAGAAAGCTGACAAGACAGTGAGTGGTGGAGGAAGTTTTCATGTTGCCAAATTGCTGAGGGTCTACGACTCCTGCAATATCAGCATAAGCCCAGTCGAACACAAAGCTTTCACAGATTAGGCTGGGTATTGGGGTGATTGCAATAGGTCGTAGCTGATTTAAGGATTGTGGGCTGGTTGACTTGGGCACTGGTGATACATAAGAGGTCTTCCAGTCAGCTGGGCATCTGGCGTGACTGAGAGAAGCATTGATGATGGAGCATAGGGGTTTAGCAAGCTCCGGGGAGAACTCCTTGAAGAGTTTCATTGGTAAGTCAATGGGGGTGGTAGAGCGTTTCAATTTTAGTTTGTCCAGGCGTTTTGCTACTTCAAATTCTTCTACTAAGTCAGTGGGAAGGGGGGCTGGTAGGTAAGCAGGGAGAGTGGTTGTGTCAAGCTGGGGGAGCGTCTGGCATATAGTAGCGAAATGGTTGTTTGTTTGCTCAGCTGCGTCAACATTAGTGAGATGGCTAAGGAAGGGGAGGGGGTGTGTCTTATTGTTTAGTCCACAGAGTTCTTTAAGCTTACCATACCATTGACTGATGTTGGTCTGCTTCAGGTGTTGTAATTTGGTTGGGTAGTGGGACTTCTTTGCAGTGCGTATTTCGCGGATGACTCGGTTGCGAAGGGACCTGTAGCGGATGTGGTCATTGAGATGAAAGGCTCTGTCTCTCTGTTGCATAAGTCTTTTGATCCGAGGTGTGATCCAGGGCAAGTCAGCTGGGTGAGATCTGACGGACTTCTCGGGGAAGAAGTGGTGGTGAGCTTCCGTGGTGGTGTTGGTATAATTTATCCATTTGGTTTCCACGTCATCCACGCTAAGTACTTCAGTCCAGGGATGGTGAACTATCCACTGCCCGAAGAGGCGCACTGCAGAGTCAGTAATCGGCCTGTAGGTCTTGATGTAGGGTCTCTGTACTTGAGTGGGAGTGGCAGCTGGGGACCAGAGCACTGATAAGTGTGTGCTACACCCGATAGGAGGCATTGGTTGAGGTGGTTGGTACTGGTCCTCTAAGTCAGTAAAACTGATCAGCAACCTTCCTATAAGTTTTCCTACGAGAACAGTGACTTGCTAGAGGGCTCTTGTGAGCTACAGAGAGTTGGTCACTACGATAAACAGCAGGGACAACAAGTAAAACCCGACCTACTTTGGCTGGTTGCTTGGATGACACACAAGACCTGTGTAACACCCCATTAATAGAAACCAACTTATAAACCGACCCATCTCTCACCTGATCCTCCTCCCCGGTAGTCACCTTCTCCCTTACCCGCTTCAGAGTGGCACACGAGTCTTGAAGCTTGGCGAACTCCCCTGGAGTCACAGCCAGTGGCAACAAATTCGGATGTTGTTGTTGTTGAGATTGTCGGACCGTAGTCCGACACGGGCCTTTGCCTATAGGCGGCCCGTTTGGTGGTTCCGGCTGGAGCTCCAAGAGCAGCCAGACCGGATTGGGATTGGAGGTGGTCCCACCTGCAGATTGGAAGGATAATGCAGGTTGCAAGTGTGAGTGGACCCCCGATCAGTGGACGCTTACCACTAACCCCACTCTTGGACGTGGTCAGTTTCGGAGTGGCGTGCCCCCAGAACTGGGGTCCGCACTTGCTGGGAGAGGATACTTTCTAAGCTATCTGGGTGGTGGGTATCGTGTGATGACCCGGAGTAGGTGGTGAATGTGGTCTGTTTGGACCTTTCGGGTTAGAGTGGCCGCTGGTGTTGCGTGTGTTTCTTGTGAGATTTGAGTTCTGTTTCGGAGGCTTTGTGTGACTTCGCAGTCGAGGAGATAGTGTTCAAGTGGGTTGGCTGCTGGCTCCTGACAGTAGGTGCATTCCATGACGTCATTTCCGATCATCTGCCAGGTGCACTTGTACCCTAGTCGTAGTCGATGAAGGCTGACTTGGGTTTGTCTTGGAGTTTTCTTGTCAGCGAAAGGTGGTTCCCCTTTTGTGGCCGCCAGGTACCATTTGGCTGATTGGGAACCAGCGTTGAATGCGTGAAGGAAGCTCTTTTTGATGTGGAGCTTGCTAGTCTTTCTGAGGTAATTCTTGATCTGTTGCACGCTTGCTGGAACTTGGATGTGTACGCTACTAGAACGTGTGGCTGCCTTGGCTGCTTCGTCTGCCACGTCGTTTCCTCCGATCCCTACATGACTGGGAATCCAGTGTAAGACGACTGGGCGGTTTTGGCTTTGGAGTTCCTGTAGCTGTACGAGGATCGAGGTAATGATGTGGACGTTGTCTCTTGGTTGACTGTGTTGCAGCGCCTGCATGGCCGATCTCGAGTCCGTGTGAATTATGATGGACTTGTTGTGTTGTGTTGCAGCGTGTTGTAGGGCCTTTGAGATTGCTACCAGCTCTGTTTGTAGGGTGGAGCAGTCATTGGAAAGTCTCCATCGGAGGGTCTGACCTTGGGTGTAGAAGGCCGCTCCGGATCTATGATGTTTTGGGTCCACCGAGCCGTCTGTGAAGTATGATGCTGCATCAGCCGGTGTCTCGGTGGCTATGGCTTCGAGAGTTATTTTTTTGAGGTCCTCCTTCTGGAGGTTGGCTTTACTATCGCCTAGGTCGGTAATTTTGAATGTGGCTGGTGGAGGGCTCCATGGTGGAGGAACAACGTAACCATTGTCTCGTGTGTCTTGGTTGTTCTTGACGAGTGTTTCTGCTTGCAGGTGTCGGATGACCTCGCTTGCCTCGTGCGACCAGGTGGCCCCTCGCACTCTGTGGTCGAGGTGGAGGGAGGCACTGATTCGAATTTTGGCAACTGTGGGCTTATCTGATCTACAGATTTTGGCGAGGAGACCGGCTGTCACCTGCTTGACTCGTACTGCCAGGGGTGGTAGTTCGGTTTCCATTTGCAAATTGCAAATTCTGGTCCACATGGGTGCTCCGAGCATGGTCCTGAGAGCATTATTTTGGATTACTTCTAGCTTGGCTATTTGGTCTTCTCTCAGTCCAATGAGTGCTGGAGCACTGTAATCTACCAGCGATCTGATGGCGGCCGTGTAGTAGGCTTTGAGCACATGAAGGTTTGCTCCTGCGGTTGTGCTGGTGAGCGACCTCATTATATTGTGTCTGCTCTTCGTCCTGTGCCTGAGATACTCGAGTTGCGGCTTGAAGGTGAGTTTCTGGTCAAACCAGATTCCAAGACACTGGTGGGTGTTGGTCCAGACTACCGGCGTGTTTTGTATGGAGAGCATCTTGTCTGGTGTGTCTGTGCAGATGGCCATCGCTTTCGACTTGGCTGGATTTATCTTGAGTCCAAGTCTGTTGCACTCCTCTTCTATAAGTTGGAGTGCGTGTTGCGTGTTGGCTAGTCTGTTTGATCCTCTTACTATAAGCTGTAAGTCGTCTGCATAGCATAGGAGCTTGGCTGTTTGTCTGAAAGGAAGTTTGACTAGATTTTCCATCAGGACATTGAACAGCATTGGACTGAGGATGCCTCCTTGTGGGGTTCCGTTTTCATGGACCCTGTAGCTTGAGGTTGCTCCCTGAAAGCGTACTCTTGCTTCTCTCTGTGTGAGGTAGTTCTGGATCCACCCCAGCAACCTTCCTTTGACGCCTTTTTCAGCGAGCGTCGTTGTAATGGCCAGTGGATTTGCTAGTTCGAAGGCCTTCTCCAGGTCGAGGAAGACCACCAGAGCTGGTTTGTAGTCCACTGTGCTGAGTATCTCGGCGATGTTGTTGCCTGTGCCGGTGTTCTCGGTGTAAACAAAGATGTGAGGGTGTGGGCTGCCTACTTTCCACTTGAGTCGGTTGAGAGCCATTCTTTCTCCCGTCTTCGCTATGCAGCTGAGAAGGGAGATGGGCCTCGGTTTGTCTGGTTCTCTGGGCTTCGGAATGGGCTGTATATCTGTCTTCTTCCATTCCGGTGGGAGTCTTTGTGCTGTCCACGAAGCATTGATGGCTTGTAGCAGAGCCTCGTGTCCGGCTGTACCGGCATGAGAAAGCATGGAGTAGGTTATTCTGTCGGCCCCTGGTGCTGTGTCCTTGTTTCGTTTTAGCGACTTCTGGAGTTCTTGCTGGTTGAAAGGTCTGTCGGTGTCATCTTCACTGTTGCAGGCCTCTTCGATCATCTGCAGTCTGACCTGTCGCAGACGCCGTTGTGTCTCCTCCGCCTGTCTCGGGAGGTTTTTCGTTGCTGCTCGGTCAGAGGACAGTTTTGCAAGTCTCTCGGCTTCCTCTTCTGGGTTGGGATGGGTTGGTGGTGGTGGTATTGCCTTCCCAGATGCCCTTCGGATCTGGGCCCACATCTTGCCAAGGGAGGTGTGCTCGTTCAGTTCGGAGCACCACTTGAGCCAGCTTACCCGTTTTTTATTTCTTCCTTCTCTTCCCTGGTATCCTTAACTATGACTTGCAGGAGATGTCTGTTTGTTTCCGTGGGATGTCTCCTGTAGTTTCTTCGGGCCATGTTCACTCTGTGGTTGAGTTCTTTCACCCTGGGACAGTAGTACCAGTAATCATTGTACTGTCTTGATGTGGGTTTTGTTTTTGGGATAGCCTCTTCTGCCGCTTGGTGAAACGCCTCGACCAATTGTTGGTGGAGGGTTGTCTCGTCCACGGGTGCTGCGCCGGCCGGCTGTGATTTTTCGCACCGCTTAGCCAGGTGTTTCTTGAAGAGTCCCCAGTCTGCCTTTTGGGTATTGTATCCCCATCTCGGGGGGGGGGTGGAGTGGGGAGTTTGTTCACCTTCAGCGTTGTTAGGGTGGCAAAGTGGTCGCTGGTCAGCGTGGGGTGTAGCTGCCAGGAGGCCGAAGGCTGTAGTGCACTGGAGACGAAGGTTAGATCTAGCCTTCCTCCCCTAGTGTGGGTGGGCTCTCCGGTGTTCAGGAGGCAGATCTCGGGTGTATCTTGAAAGGTGGTGTATAGGTGTAGGCCGTCTTCATTTGTGGGGCTTACCGAGCTTAGGAAGGGATGATGTGCGTTGAAATCCCCTCCTATGAGTGTGGCGTGGTCAGCGGCCGAAGCAAATAATTGAGTCACCTCCAGTGAGCCCCTTGGGTTCTTGTAGATGTTGTGAACAGTTAGTTCCCGTTCTTGGAGGGTTACTTTGACGGCCTGTGTCTCGATGTTTTCCCCACATGGAAATTGCTGCGTGACCTCGGAGGAGGGTATGCTTGGCTTGACCAGGATCATACATCCTCTTGTTGACGCCTGCGTGAAATGCCTCCTGTATGTCTTGTAACCACTGAATTTGAAACAGTGGTGTTCTTGTAGAAGTGTTTCTTGTAGCAGTATGATGTCAAGCTTGTCCTTGGCTGCTGCTTCTTGTAGGAGGTGTTTCTTGTTTTTGATGCCCTGTGCATTCCATGTTAGGATGTTCAGGGTGCTGATGTTTTCCACCACTGTTTCATCGGGGACTTCTGGTGGTCCTCGATGGAGATGTCCAAGTTCGATTCCAACTGGATCAGGTTCATATCTTCGTGTTCTGTGGTTTTTGCCTTCTGGGCCGTGGTTCGGTTCAGGGGAGTTGAAACGTCCAATTTCTTCCTGGGAGCTGTCGGTATCTTGGGTTCTCTGGTGGCCTTCTTCGGTGTAGAGTGTACCTCGGCTGTCACTCGTGTGAGGACTGGCGTGGCTTCCTCCAGTGAGGTGGCTGGAGCTGTGGCGACTTGCCCGAGGACGCTCTCCATGAGTATTTGGAGCTGTGTGGGTTGGATCTTGTGGCCCAGTAGTCCGGCTAGGCCCTCCGCAAAGGTTGTCAGTACCTTGGCTAGGTCTGATACGTGTATCATTCCTTCTGGTGCCTTGGTGTGTGCTTCTTTTGTCTTTTTCGTGGTTGTCGTTGTCTGCTGCTTGGGTGGCTGAGGTGTGGCCGTAGTGAGGCCAGGAAACTGGGCGGCACTTTGGGTGTTGACCGGCTGAGGAGGTTGGCTTTGTTGTCTTGGCCTTTGGGTTCCCCACACGAAGGTACCTGGTGGGGCTGGTGTGCAGGCGGTGGGGGCAGGTCTTGCAGCTGGCCGGTTTGCCTGGACCCTCTTTGTCCTCTCGTAGCATCCAGGGTTCCAGGCGTGGTGTTTGCCCCCGCAGTTGGCACACTTGGGGGCAATTTTTTCTCCATTTTTCAGCTTGGTGAGGCAGGAGTGTGTGCCGTGCTTCTGTGCGCAGACTGCGCAGATTTCCTTGTACGTGCACCTTGTCTGATGGTGCCCGTATTTCTGGCATCTGAAGCACCGCAGGGGCTCTGGGACGAAGGGCCTCACTTCGTAGATCCCCCAGGTTTTGAGGTCTATGGTGCTGGGGGGTGAACCGTAGTGCGTTATGAGCACTTGTTTTGTGGTGGCCGTCTTGTCGGACAGGGGAGAGCATCTCTCGGCTTTTAAGATCTTCGGGTGGTTCTCCAGGGGTTCGAGAGGTAGTTCCTTTGGGTACCGGAGGACTACCGACTTCATCAGTTTCTGGGCGGGGTCTAGCTTGGTTGATGCAACGGTGGTGGTGTTTTGCAGGTAAGTGTCGAGGGTGGTGGCGGAGTCCTTGTCTTTGGGGTGAATAATCATCTCCCCCTTTAGGTTGGGCCGCACTGAGAACTTGGCCAGTGGATTTTGCTTTTCTATCTCTGTGATGGCGGCATATGAGGTTTTTGTGTCCGTTTTCGTGATCCGGAATTTTGGCAGTGTCGTTGGAGGTGAGCTGGTGGTGGTGATGGGTGCCTTTTGGGCTGCTTGACGGCATTCGTTTCCCGAAAAAGCACGTCGGCGTTTTTTATTTTCTACCTTCGTCCAGTTGTCGTCCTCAGTGGCGGTAGTAGTGGTGGTGGAGTTGTTGGAGGTGGTGGCAGTGTTCCTGCTTTTCAGGGCTTCATTGAAGGCGCGTAACTGGTCCGCTTTCTCTGTGCGGAGCCTGTCGTAGTTCGGGTCGTCAGGTTGGCGGTTCAGGCGGGGGTCGCGGTTAGGAGGGCGTACGCGCTCCATAACCGGTTTTTTTTTTTTTTTTAAATCCTACCTATTCCGGTTGAGTAAGTAGCAGAGGAATTTCAGCACTCCCCACTGGCTGGTGGTCGTAGAGTGGTTCCTGAGCTTCTCTCCCGGAGCCCCGTTGGGGAAGCCTACTTCCTAGTGTATGTGACTGCTCACTTATAGACGTGAGCTAAGTGTGCCTATTGGGAAGGATAAGGATTGCTACCCTCTTTCCAGGTGGACCCGCACGATCACGGTTTTCCTGGAAAGACTCGGCTGGGATGGGTTTTGCTCCAACCCCCTTTCGTGTTCACAATCTCCTGGGAGGGAGGTGAACAGTTACAGGGGGGACCGCAGGACGAATACACTTTTTGAGGGTGCAGGTCCCTAGGCCAGAGCGAAAAAGGAAAAATAACAGTAGAAGGAAAAGAGCTCAAACCACGTCGGGAATATCGCACTATAACTGCTCTCCAGCTGGAGTGTGGGTCACTCACATCACCAGTGGGGAGGGCAAGCTAAGGCTCGATAAACCGAGAACGCTCGTGAGTTTTTGTCGACGATGTCAGTCGTGGATGGTCCGGTCCGGGAAGATGGCCAACAATGGCGCAAGAGAGAGGGCGGTCTTCACAGTTCCGGGTACAGCAGGAGGTCTTGTTGAGAGGTCTTCTTAGTTCAGGAGCGATGTGTGAAGTGACAAATTCGGAAGAATCAGGGGATGCGGCCGTTTCACCTTCGCCGACCTTTTCTCCACAGCTTGGACCCTTGCTGGAGGTGTGGTGGTGTGTGAGGGTGGCGAGGAGACGTCGGCAGGTGGCGAGTCGTCGTCAGGTGGCGAGGAGACTGGTGCTGGCGGCGAGGAGAGTTTCATAGGTTCTCCATCGTTAGGGTCACGAACACCGTGAACATTACCAATGAGGACACTAGCAAATTGAATGGGAGCCCTTACCACATTAGACCAACCAGTGATATAGGGGCAACGCAGGTGGCACTTAACAACAGGGAACTGGTGAACACGACCTAAATAATCGGAGACACTAACCTTCGGGCAGCTGGAGATGTCAGCATCAGGCAGGGCGTCCTCAGAGACAATGCACGAGCAATGAAAGTAGATGCCCTAGACCCATTTATTGTTCCACTGACAATAACGGGGTCAGCTCCTGTCTTCCGAACAGATTCCGACCTTGTTGCTGGGCTCATGAGTGTCAGCAGTCTTGAAGGCGAGGAGATTCCTGGGACAGCGAGAACGAATGTGCCCTTCTCCGCAGCTGTGACACGGCACGGCTGGTGAACTACTCCTGTGTACTCCTGGGGATGGTTCGTCGGAAGACGGAGGCTTCGCAATCTTCACTATAGGAGGGGAAGACTTGGGGAAGGCGTTGCGAGCAGACGCCCAGTTGTCGGCAAGATGAACAGCTTCTCCAAGCATCGCTGGTTGGTGTTCTTTGATGAAAATTCTCAAGTCTGGAGGTAGAGAAGACAAAAACTGATCTAATATCATGAAGTTATAGAGACTCAAAGGTTTCTTCAACCCCTGATGTCTCCAGCTATTGTTGAAACAAACGACCCAGGTGAATCGAAAACTGCTGGTACGTTTCTCCTGCTCTAATCTTCGTTCTACGGAAATCAACACGATAACCGTCAGAAGTCTTGTTAAATCCTCGCAAGAGAGCTTGTTTCAACAAGAAGTAATTTCTGGTGATGTCGGCAGACAGGGACATGTAAATCTCTACCGGCTTACCACTCAGTAGGCTACCCAACCTTATAGCATAGCTATCTGGGTCTACACCAAGCAGCTCAGCTACCCGTTCAAACCTAACAAGGTAGGAGGCGATGTCTTCTTCACGGTACACAGGCAAGCTGGGTTTTACCACATTGTCTTGTATATGGCCAGAGGATTCTGGTCTACTTGAAGCATTAATCCTAGCTAGTTCTAGGTCCTTTTCTATCTGCAACTTAGCTAATTCGAACTCACTATCTCAATCTCTCTGACGTTCCTCCAACTCTTTCTGACGTTCCTCTATCTCTCTTTTTTCTGAAGTTCCTCTCTCGCTTTCTGACGTTCCTCTCTCTTGGCATTCTGTTGGTTGACTACGCACTGACCAACCTCAGTACCTGTCAGACCCAGGGCCAACTGTTGACCTTTCAACTCTTCAAATTTATACACAATGATCCGAAAGGCCAAGAGCAAAAAGAAAAATACACAACTTACCCCGCAAATAGCCAAAGGTAACTGTCACGAACCACGCCATCAATTGTCATGATCTACCTACCCAGCACTACGAACCACGCCATCTATTGTCATGATCTACCTACCCAGCACCACGAGCAACGCCATCTAGGGACGAAACCCGAGTATGACTAGTCTTAATTACCACTCCGGGGTTTCCCTTCTCCATATCCTGGTTGTTGCGTCACCTCCTCCAAGTCTTCCTCATCAGCTCCAAATCGAGGAAAGTTCAGTTCACTCTGAGAAGTGACCACACTAGGATCACCTATCCTGGAAACCTACGGCACAGTGACTACCTACCACAGTCTTCAATACTCAGCCTTACTCGTCAGCCATCTCAGCACTGCACTTGAGTATTTTGTAATCTTATATTGCCTTCCCACCTCCACATGCTTTAGAATGTTGTATAAATATGTATATACTGTTAAGCCAATGTTGCGCATGTTTAGGTTAAGTATGGTTAAGGGTAATTTATAAGAAGCTGAACATTTTGTTAAGGAATTTATGATACTTTATTATACACAACAAAAACTCGCATCCTTTGTCTACCCCTTTATAGTCCGATTGTCTTTTTTTTATTGTTGTTGCCTGTTGGGATCTGGGTAGACTTTTAACTATATTCTAAATCCCCAACTCGTAACAGTATCTCGCCTAGTGGCTCAATCAGACCAATAAATGATTTGATCCGACTGGAGGAAACCTTATTTCGCACCCAGCCCAGTGGAATCACCCCAGGGTAAAGAAACCGCACCAGGTGAAACAACAACAAAAATGCTAGGACAGCATCCACAGTGCACCCCCACCAACACTAATTAACTTCCCCAAGTACAAGGGAAAGCAACAAAATTAGCACAACAGAAGGAAGGGATAACCGCTGAACAACACTTACTTCCGGGCCATAGACAGCAAGGCGATTTACAACAAGACCGGAACGAATGTTAGCCCTCAGAAACCAAAGGTCAGAGACAATCCTGGCAAGGTCGCCACTTGTAAAGGGCCTGGGACTTAGGGATATAAATTCCTTACCAGACTAATCAGGATCTTAATAAAGAATGTCAAGGACCATGGTTTTCTGAGGAATAACAAACAACCGTTTGAGATTGACATCTCTTTACTATATGAAATACAATTTAACAAAACTCTGACACCACTCAACAAACATCAAGTAACAACTACGGGAGTCAAACAATTAAAGCAGTCAACAGTTAATAGTCAAATAATTAAGGGAAGCAAACAAATAAAGGGAAGCAAACAAATAAAGGGAAGCAAACAACTAAAGGGAGTCCGCAATTAATAGAATCAAACAATTAATGGGAGTCAACTGATAGAATCAAACAAAAGGTGGTCAGCAGTTAAAGGAATCAAACAATGAACAGATATTTCCTACGACAGTGGCCCTAGGGTAAGGTTCCAGAACTCAGTGATCCACTCTAAGGGGGAAGCGTCAGTTCAACTCCTCACTCGAGCGACAGCGGCCGATGTCTTGATACAGCAGAAACAAACACGGGGGCACAGACGATGGAGAGCAGCTGGCAGTCGTGGCGGCAGTGGTAGTGGTTGACATCCAGAGAATTGACACTCGATAGGTGAAGGTCTGGGAAAACAGCCCACGAGTCCAGAACCTATGATGAGATCACAGCCAGAATTTGACGAACAGCAGGGTAGTTAGATAGTGACTGTATGGCGGCTGTGGTGAATCTGCCGGTGACACAGGTAGCCGCTGCCGGTGACACAGGTAGCCGCTGCCGTTCTCACCTCTGTCCAACCCCCCCCCCTCCCCCAAGTGTTGGTCGCACCAGCAAACGAGAGAGTTAGCAGTGGTAACGAGCAGGAAGATCGTTTCCGCCCTTACAATCATTAACTCAAAACTGTAGCCCTGGGCAGAATGGACGCCAACATAGACAAAGCCTAACGTCGTATTTTCATGGCATGGGTATATCCACTTCACTTCAATCTGTATTTAGGGATCCTCCCCTCATACTTTGCAATCGTTTAACACATTCATCAGATTATCTGATCATTGCAGTGTTCGTGGTTATGTGTCACATGAGATAACGAGGTGTACTGTATTAAGCTCACACCGAGGCATACAAGATATTTTCTTTGAAGTACAGTTTCCGGATCACTTCCAACACTTCACATACGTCTGATATATTTATCCTTTTTCCAGATCATTGTTCTCTTATATTTTCATATGATACCTGCGGTAGCTATGTTCACTAATCGTTCACAGACGTAAATAGTATGACCTTCAAATACAATCTACACTTATCCCTTATAGTACACAAGTCCGTATCAATTGGACCTTCCCAATCATCCTATAGATACCTTGAGTTCTCCTTAATGCTATGAGTACATACACTTAATCTATCTATATATATAAAACAAAGAAGTATGTCTGTGTGTTTGTTTGTGTGTGTGTGTCCTCACGAGAATCTCGGAAACTACTTTACCGATCTGTAGTGATGATGGATGGTGTTATATGTAGTGATGGTGGATGGTGTTATACAGTATGTAGTGATGATGGATGATGTTATATGTAGTGATGATGGATGTTGTTATATGTAGTGATGATGCATGGTGTTATATGTAGTGATGATGGCTGGTGTTATATGTAGTGATGATGGATGGTGTTATATGTAGTGATGATGGATGATGTTATATGTAATGATGATGGGTGGTGTTATATGTAGTGATGATCTTTATATATATATATATATATATATATATATATATATATATATATATATATATATATATATATATATATATATATATATATATATATATATATATATATATATATATATATATATATATATAAAACAAATAAGTCTGTCTGTCTGCCCCATACATGAACGATGCCCAACAGTAGTTCATCTGGTTGTTCACCTGGAAAATGGACAAAGAGTATACTTCACAGAAGAGTCCCTCCAAAATCAAATGGCAAATCCTGCTGATACGACCCTCGCTGCATTTTTCAAGATTTCACAGGAAGGTGAGTTTGTTCAAATACTCCTGTATGTTGACGTACCCAAGTTCTACATATGGCAGGCTTCAATGAAAAGGTTCCAGAGAAGAGCTCAAGGATCCGATGTTGAAGGATATCCAGGGATAAAGTTAGGCAATGCTTTTGGACGTCTGGCCCAACTTCATATGCAGCACTCAAGACTTTAACAAGACTTCTGATGGTTATCATGTTGGTTTCCGCAGAACGAAGAATAGAGCAGGAGAAACCTACCAGCAGTTTTCTGTCCACCTGGTCTTTTGTTCATCAATGGCTAGAGGCGTCAGAGGTTGAGGAAACCCTTGCGTCTCTCGCTAACTTCATGTTATTAGATCAGTTTCTGTCTTCTCTACCTCCAGACTTGAGAATTTTCATCAAGGAACACCGGCCAGCAACGCTTGGAGAAGCTGTAGAACTTGCTGACAACTGGGCGTCCGCTCGCAACGCCTACCCAGAGTCTTCTCCTCCTGCAGTGAAGAACACGAAGCCTCTGACCTCCAAGGAACCATCCCCAGGAGTAAAGAGGAGTAGTTCACCAGCCGTGCTGTGCCACAACTGCGGAGAAGAAGGGCACATTCGTTCTCGCTGTCCCAGGAATCCACGCGCTTTCAAATCTACCGACATTCATCAGCCCAGCTACAAGGTCGGCTTCTGTTTGGAAGACAGGAGCTGCCCCCGGTATTGTGTCAGCAGAACAATAAATGGGTCTTGGGCATCTACTATCACCAGGGACACCGGATGCTCGTGCATTATTGTCTCTGAGGAAGCCGTGCCTGACGCTGACGTCTCCAGCTGCTCGAAGGTTAGTGTCGCCGATTATGTAGGTCGTGTTGACCAGTTCCCTGTTGTTAGGTGCTACCTGTGTTGCCCTTATTTCACTGGTTGGTCTAATGTGGTGCGAGCTCCCATTAAATTCGCTAGTGTTCTCATTGGTAATGTTCCCGGAGTTCGTGACCCTAACGACCCGGAACCTTGAAAACTCTCCTCGCCACCAGCGCCAGTCTCCTCGCCACCTGCCGACGTCTCCTCGCCACCCTCACATGCCACCTCACCTCCAGCAAAGGTCCAAGCTGTGGAGACACGGTCGGCGAATGTGAAACGACTGCATTCCCTGATTCTGCCGAATTTGTTGCCACTGACTGTGACGCCCAAGGAGTTCGCCAAGCTTCAAGCCTCGTGTACCACTCTGAAGCGGGTAAGGGAGAAGGTGAGTTCCGGGGAGGAGGATCAGGTTAGAAATGGGACTGTTTACAAGTTTGTTTGTATTAATGGTCTGTTACATAGGTCTTGTGTGTCATCCAAGTTATCAGCTAAAGTAGGTCGCTTTTTACTTGTTGTCCCTGCTGATTGTCGTCGTAACATTCTCTCTGTAGCTCACGAGAGCCCCCTAGCAAGACATTGTTCTCGTAGGAAAACTTATAGGAAGGTTGCTCATCAGTTTTACTGGCCAGGTATGGGAGTGGATATTAGAGCTTTTTGTATGAGTTGTCATCAGTGCCCCCGTATGTCCGCCAAGGGTAAAGTCCGTCCTGTTCCACTTGAACCCTTACCCATCATTACTGTTCTCACCCCCTTCCTCTAAGAAGGCTAAATTATATCAAGCTAATTTGTTAAGGAAATATAATTGCAGGGCCCACATTGCTCGTGTCATTTACGACGGTCCCAAGCTGGAGTCAGTCGAGGCACTACCCTGCAAGAGTTCCTGTGAAGTTCAGGCGCCAGACTCGGATGATCTCGGTTGCCAGTTACCGATAACACAGGACGGGATAAAAGAATCCTCTACGACTGGAAATAGGCCCAAACTTAAACCTGGACTGAAGTGGATCCCAGGTGCAGTTCCTTGATACGGCCTTAAGATTTGGACATCAAGTTACCACTTATTCGTTTAATGTGACCATTCTTTATTTTGCTATGTGTATTTAAACATTTGCTGTAGGATGATTTTGCTTTGTGTACTAATCTTAAGTTTTAATCTATCTTACATTAGATTTTTGTTGGGGGAGCTGTGTAAGGGCGGTAACGAGCAGGATGGTTGTTCGCCGCCCGCTTGCTTGTTCGCCGCCCGCTTGCTTGTTCGCGTCCCCCACATGTGTGGGGAGGAGGGTAGACGGAGGTGAGAACGTCACTGCTGCCTCGACACACAGAGCAGACACTACCCAGCCATCAGTACAACTGCACTATCCCGCTGTTCGTTCAAATTCTGGTTGTGATCTCAACATAGGTCTTGGACTCGTGGGCTGTTTCCCCAGACCTTCACAAATCGATTGTCAATCTCCGGTCACCTATCCCAGCTACTACCGCGGCTACCACGTCATCGCCAGTTCCTCCACCGTCCGTGCACCTGGCCATTTCTCCTGTGTAGCAAGACAGCGCCCGCCGGTGCTCAAGTGAGGAAGCTGACTTGATCTTCCCTCTGAGAGTGGATCAGTGCTTTCCAGAACCTTCCCCAGGGCCGCCGCCGCAGGAAATATCTGCTCATTGTTTGATTCCTTTAATTGTTACTCCCGTAATTGTTTGACTCCAGTAATTGTTATTTGATGTTTGTGTGAGTGGTGTCAGAGTTTTGTTATTTTCATAGGAAAGAGATGTCAATTTCGAACGGTTGTTTGTTATCCCTCAGAAAACCATGGTTCTTGACTTTCCTCTTATAAGATCCTGATTAGGTTGGCAAGGGATTTCTATCCCCAAGCCCCAGGCCTTTACAACCACAACAAACTCGACCCAAGACAACAAGGCTTAAGAAGAGGTAGAGGAACCCCAATAGCAATAATAACAGAAATTATAGCCAAAGAAAAACAGCAAGGAAACCAAGTAAACATAGTCTTAAGAGATGTAGCAAAGGCATTTAATAAAGTGTGGCTCAACGGATTAGCATATAAAATACTAAAACTAGACCTACCTGCAGAAATACAATAGAAAGAATCCTATGTGACTACCTTCAGGACAGCAGCTACAAATTGGCAACCATTTAGGTCCACCCTTCGACCTAGAAAGCGGAGTGCCCCAGGGAGGCGTCCTATCCCTAACACTATTCTCCATGTATACAAGCAACTTACCTGAACCAACGCAACATAGCGAACACATTATCTTTGCCGATAATATCACACAAATCATATCATATCTCGGAAAATCAGAAGCAATGATGGCACGCCATACGGCCTTAACAATAAAAAACATAAATGACTACGAAATGAAATGGAAAAAACGGATAAACATAAACAAATTTAAAATCATACCAATTGCCAAGAAAAAGGTCGAACCAGTAATAGTAGATGGAGAAATTTACCCATACACCAATGTAGGCAGCATCCTGGGTCTGAAAATCGCAACAAATGGTTGCCAGAGCTTCATCAACGAAAAAGTCCACAAACTATGTAGCAAACTCTCAAAAAATAACATTAAAAAAAACCTGAACATACCAAACAAAAGGAAATTATACACGGCACTAATAAAATCAGTAATGTGCTACCCGCCTGTACCAACCAACTCTTTTAATGCAACGATAATCAAGAAACTTCAAACGGTACAGAATAAATGACTAAGATTCATATATAACATCAGTAACGAAGAACTCCATAGAAAAGCCAACATCAACGCAGTAAACGTAGACATCTACATCCAAGCCGAAAGAACATGGGAACAAGTACGAGAGTTAAACTCAAAAGCCGTAGCGAACTGGCTCGACAACGAACCAGTAAGAAGAGCAAGAGAAGAACACGCTTGATTCAGCTTTAGCAGAATAAGAATCAACAATCCCCCACCAATACCAAAAAGCATCTAAAAATTATCAAATTTAATACAAAAACTAAAAACTGTATTGCCAATAAATACTGCACCTTCAAGTCAGGCTTCAATCTTTCAAACCAAAAAGATAGGACCACCACCTTGTGAACAAAAGTAGCAAGTTGGATCCTACACCTTCTTAGAAATTAAACCTCCCTGCTTTAAACAAAAAGCTTAAATTCTCTAAAACCGAAAAATGTTTCATTAAAAAGATGAGAGCAACAAAAGGACACTATCCTTGGCCTCTCCAACACTTGTCTTCTTGCCCCTTCCTTCCACTCTTATTAAAACAAAAGATACTTTGCTCAGCCAGCTCCACAAGAACCTGGCTAGAGGTCGTCACCCCTTCCTTGGAACAATGGCTACTGCAAAAATAAACATATTTTTAACTAAACGAAAAAGGGTTGAGAGCTAGAACCTAATCACGCAAGATGAAAGTTCAAATATAATTATTATAACCTCAGCATATCTGGTTGAGCCCTCATACTATCAATCTCTTACTTTCCTTCAATTTTCCTCCCTCCTTTTCCTTGATCCTAAACCAATATCCCCTCTCCCCCATATTGCCATCAAAGTACTTCCAATCCTAATCCCTGTCCTCCCACTCAGCATTACAAGCAAGAGCCCTCTACCTTATCTACAGACGTCAAGTCAAGTCAAGGTCATTCTACTCAACGCTCGCAAACAGACAAGACCTCCTCTCAATAAGCTCCTCACCACACAGCAATTCCCTAGCACTGCATTGTATATATATATATATATATATATATATATATATATATATATATATATATATATATATATATATATATATATATATATATATATATATATATATATATATATATATATTGAAAACGCAACTGTGAGTTTCCCTTCTCACCTCCATTTTCAGTGCGAGATCTCCTACATATACGTATGTATGTGAGCCTAACAAAGAGAAAATAGACAAACACAATTTATCCACTACACTACCACAGGTGAAAGGTTAAGTCAGAAAGTACAGTAAATGTATAAGTAGGGAGACAGAGAAAAGAAGGTAAGGTAAAGTATTATAGGAAGTAGATGCCGTATAAGTAGGGGGGTTTAAGTTCTTCCCTCTCTCAGCCCTTCTATCTGAATGTTCCACGATAAAAACCTAAGTGTTCGTGTTACTCCTGACATTTTGGACTGAGTTGTACGAGTTTTTATTTCATTTCATAGATCATCCTGATCAAATTATTAACTTTTTTACATTGATCACCCTTGGTTTTCTTGAGAATGTTTTTTACCATAGTTATGTCAAATGGCTTTTTACAGACCATCCCTTGAAAGATGTAAGATCCCCCCCTCCCTGAGAATATTGGAAGAATGTCAGGGTCAGTGCCGGATTTAGACCTGTGGAGGCCCATGGGCAGCCTCTTTGTGGAGGCCCCCCTCATTATAACTTCAAGAGGGTGGGGTGGCGAGTGAAGCGAGCCTAAGCATCTGGGAGTTCCTGGGGGCGCTGTAAGCCCCCCGGGAAAATTTTGAAATTTTAACACTTCTTTGGAGAATTTTGAAGCCATAGGCAGTTATTATGAGGAAATTAGAACATTGAGAAATTTTTAATTAACTGTATATTTATTGATAGTGTACAAATTCCCAACACACACACACACACACACACACACACAAAAGTGAGACATGACTGGAGTCATTCATGTGGTTTCAAGTCGACCAGCCCTGATAAAGCTCCTACCGCACATGTCAAAAATTTTCAAGAGACTTCACAGAAAAGAATATATTATTAGTTATTACAGAGAGATGATTCTTTGCATTATTAATCAGATAAACCTCTACTCAAATAATGGTTCTGTCCAAGTAGCTAACCTAATTTCTATCACGCTTCTTGCTGAACATAGTTTTACGTGATGGAATAGATAAACATGAATTTTAAAGAATGAAAATAAAAATAATCCAAATGGATAAACAAATAAATAGAATATTGTAATATGTGGAGGCCCCCAGATTGTGGAGGCCCCTGGGCAGCTGTCCACTTTGCCCACTCCTGAATCCGGCCCTTTTCAGGGTCATAGTTATTTTTCAGACCGAGGGTTATGTTAGTGACTACACTGGCAGTCTGGATTTCACTCTCCTTGCACACACTCACAACAATGTGAATCTCACTCTCCCCATTCGCCCTCACTTCAACCCTAATATTCTGGGCCTCACTCTCCTCGCTCATACTCATCATTCTAGATCACACTTTCCTCACTTGCCTTCATATCAACCCTTACATTCTGGATCTCACTTATACTCACATTAACCGGTTTTCTAATCAGGAGGAGGGTCATTAACTACTGCTTTAGTTCCACTGTAAGTATCACTGCAATTATTCATTGGTACACTTATTTGGTGGGCTGTAACCTACCCTACTTCGGCTGAACCACCTTCTTATAAGACCCAATAATTTAATTGCCTGATTTACCTTCTTCTCGCAATTGCCCGAGAACTTCAGCTCATTGTCAACATACACACCTCGGTCCTTCTCACATTCAGTCTCAACTAGTGCAGTTTCTTCATCCCGTTGGGACATATGATACGCCTCCTTACCGTTGGTACGCCCCAGGTGCATCCTCTTACACTTCGTGACATTGAATCTCAACAGCCATTTCTTCGACCATTCTTGGAGCCCACAGAGGTCCTTCTGCAGCTCTTCATAGTCCGCTTGGTTCTTGATTCCCGAAATAACTTGGCGTCATCGGCAAACATTTGTATGGAGGAGTATACAACGTCAGGCATGTCATTTATGAAACAAACAAACAACAGCGGGCCCAATACACTGCCCTGTGGTACACTACTTATGACAGGTACGGATGACGATTTCGTGCCATTAATCACCACACACTGCTTGCGGTCATGTAGAAATTCTTCTATCCACGCCGATTTTTTGGTGAAGAGGACAAAAGAAAAGGAAAAGTAATCAGAGACGTGACCGATCGCCCAAGCGGCTAACGAGCCAATCAGTGGTGAAGAGGATAAAAGTAAAGTAAAAGATAGCGGGCTACATTCAATGATGGCAACTCCAATGCTGCCAGGTCACCGTCACCACCTGAAGTCTCCAGCCTCAGTGAGTTTCCTGCGATCGCCGAAGTAGGGTAGGTTACAGCCCACCAAATAAGTGTACCAATGAATAATGGTAGTGATACTTACAGTGGAACTAAAGCAGTAGTTAATGACCCTCCTCCTGATTAGAAAACCGGTTAATGTGAGTATAAGTGAGATCCAGAATGTAAGGGTTGATATGAAGGCAAGTGAGGAAAGTGTGATCTAGAATGATGAGTATGAGCGAGGAGAGTGAGGCCCAGAATATTAGGGTTGAAGTGAGGGCGAATGAGGAGAGTGAGATTTACATTGTTGTGAGTGTGTGCAAGGAGATTGAAATCCAGACTGCCAGTGTAGTCACTAACATAACCCTCGGTCTGAAAAATAACTATGACCCTGAAAAGGGCCGGATTCAGGAGTGGGCAAAGTGGACAGCTGCCCAGGGGCCTCCTCAATCTGGAGGCCTCCACATATTACAATATTCTATTTATTTGTTTATCCATTTGGATTATTTTTATTTTCATTCTTTAAAATTCATGTTTATCTATTCCATCACGTAAAACTATGTTCAGCAAGAAGCGTGATAGAAATTAGGCTAGCTACTTGGACAGAACCATTATTTGAGTAGAGGTTTATCTGATTAATAATGCAAAGAATCATCTCTCTGTAATAACTAATAATATATTCTTTTCTGTGAAGTCTCTTGAAAATTTTTGACATGTGCGGTAGGAGCTATATCAGGGCTCGTCGACTTGAAACCACATGAATGACTCCAGTCATGTCTCACTTTTGTGTGTGTGTGTGTGTGTGTTGGGAATTTGTACACTATCAATAAATATACAGTTAATTAAAAATTTCTCAATGTTCTAATTTCCTCAAAATAACTGCATATGGCTTCAAAATTCTCCAAAGAAGTGTTAAAATTTCAAAATTTTCCCGGGGGGCTTACAGCGCCCTCAGGAACTCCCAGATGCTTAGGCTCGCTTCACTCGCCACCCCACCCTCTTGAAGTTATAATGAAGGGGGCCTCCACAAAGAGGCTGCCCATGGGCCTCCACAGGTCTAAATCCGGCACTGACCCTGACATTCTTCCAATATTCTCAGGGAGGGGGGGATCTTACATCTTTCAATGGATGGTCTGTAAAAAGCCATTTGACATAACTATGGTAAAAAACATTCTCAAGAAAACCAAGGGTGATCAATGTAAAAAAGTTAATAATTTGATCAGGATGATCTATGAAATGAAATAAAAACTCGTACAACTCAGTCCAAAATGTCAGGAGTAACACGAACACTTAGGTTTTTATCGTGGAACATTCAGATTGAAGGGCGGAGAGAGGGAAGAACTTAAACCCCCCTACTTATACGGCATCTACTTCCTATAATACTTTACCTTACCTTCTTTTCTCTGTCTCCCTACTTATACATTTACTGTACTTTCTGACTTAACCTTTCACCTGTGGTAGTGTAGTGGATAAATTGTGTTTGTCTATTTTCTCTTTGTTAGGCTCACATACATACGTATATGTAGGAGATCTCGCACTGAAAATGGAGGTGAGAAGGGAAACTCAGAGTTGCGTTTTCAATATATATACATTATATATATATATATATATATATATATATATATATATATATATATATATATATATATATATATATATATATATATATATATATATATATATATATATATATATATATATATATATATATACAATGCAGTGCTAGGGAGTTGCTGTGTGGTGAGGAGCTTATTGAGAGGAGGTCTTGTCTGTTTGCGAGCGTTGAGTAGAGTGACCTTGACTTGACTTGACGTCTGTAGATAAGGTAGAGGGCTATTGCTTGTAATGCTGAGTGGGAGGACAGGGATTAGGATTGGAAGTACTTTGATGGCAATATGGGGGAGAGGGGATATTGGTTTAGGATCAAGGAAAAAGAGGGAGGAAAATTGAAGGAAAGTAAGAGATTGATAGTATGAGGGCTCAACCAGATATGCTGAGGTTATAATAATTATATTTGAACTTACATCTTGCGTGATTAGGTTCTAGCTCTCAAGCCTTTTTCATTTAGTTAAAAATATGTTTATTTTTGCAGTAGCCATTGTTCCAAGGAAGGGGTGACGACCTCTAGCCAGGTTCTTGTGGAGCTGGCTGAGCAAAGTATCTTTTGTTTTAATAAGAGTGGAATGGAGGGGCAAGAAGACAAGTGTTGGAGAGGCCAAGGATAGTGTCCTTTTGTCGCTCTCATCTTTTTAATGAAACATTTTTCTGTTTTAGAGAATTTAAGCTTTTTGTTTAAAGCAGGGAGGTTTAATTTCTAAGAAGGTGTAGGATCTAACTTGCTACTTTTGTTCACAAGGTGGTGGTCCTATCTTTTTGGTTTGAAAGATTGAAGCATGAATTGAAGGTGCAGTATTTATTGGCAATACAGTTTTTAGTTTTTGTATTAAATTTGATATTTTTTAGATGCTTTTTGGTATTGGTGGGGGATTGTTGATTCTTATTCTGCTAAATCTGAATCAAGCGTGTTCTTCTCTTGCTCTTCTTACTGGTTCGTTGTCGAGCCAGTTCGCTACTATACTGCCAGATCTGGGGTCACTAAATCTAAGGGGATAACTTAACTCTAATCTTAATTTCTACGGGTCGCTGCCACTAGACCCCCTCTGGACAGCATGTAGCTCGTTAGGTAGCGGGCAGAGTGGACTAGGCATTGGGTTAGGTTTTCCATTGATCAGATCGATAAGGGTAAAGAAGGGTGAAACCATAACATGTCTTCATTGATTTATTTCTTATAAAACACACTGGTAAAAAAACACATACAACCACACTGTGGACCATAATTCCAAGGCCTGTCCCAGGGTATAGCACTGGCGCCTCTAACAACTGCTGTGGTGGTCGGTTACACTCCGACCCGAGATGGGTTTGGGGTCCTCGGCCCACGAGGTAGAGTAGAGCCGATTAATCATGACGAATCAGCGCCATCAATCCTATATTGACCACTGCTGGGTATCCACCGGCTCCGAGCGACCGGTGGGTTTCAATTAAGCCCACCCTCGATCTGGAGACAAACGGGAATCAGCGTCAGGGGACGAGAAACATGACAACACCAACAAACTCTCTTGTCTAGACGACAGACGTATTTACGTTATATTACTTCTACACTGGGTGAATGACAATTCAACTGTTAAATCATGAACACTGGTGAACACTGATAATCACTACAATTGACTGAATTAACTGAATGGCTAGGAAACACAGAACATACCTGGAGACAAACGGGAATCAGCGTCAGGGGATGCTGATTCCTCGCCATCTCGAGTTTATATACCCCTGAGTTGCCAGTGATCGCTACTCACACAATGACAATAATTACAAACAAACTAACTGTTACTCATTCAAAGATGACCCTCAGTTGACAAAGGTCTGGCGAATTACTTGGGTTGATTTACACAGACTAATTCAAGATTGAGCTTCCCAGGAGAAAGTGGAATAAACAACGTATTGATAACTGTCTTCACAAAGGCGGGGCTTACTGGGAGGGATCGCGAGGATAAACACGCTCCTGAGATTCTACAAGCGCGGTGGATTTGAATATTAAGTAGCGTAATATAAATTAAAACGGGTTTTTAGGGATGACAATGAGGTGCGCAGTACATAGCCTTCCCCTTCCAAAGATTCATATTATGCGGAATAATAGGCAAAAGCACTAACGCGGTAGTGCACATACATTCGACATATCTTAACAGTTCGTGATTACAGTACCTTAATACATAAAACAAAACTTAAGGAGACAAACGTTTCATACTCGAGTCTCCGCTACCTATACCTGCAACAACTCATCAATTCTTATTTCCGTACAATATAGTATGGGGAACATTCCCCTAACAGTTCATCAGCATAATACCTCAACATATTTTGGCACTAACACATAAACAGTGACTCTGACATTACAGATACAACAAAGTACTCTGCATGAAATTACATATACTCAGGAATTTAAATTCTTGTCTATGAATGGGAAATTAGTTACATCAGACACTTCCTCAGATTACTACTTCATTTCAATAATAATTCACCTTTTCAACACAAAACCATGGTTCTAGACATACACATTGGGGTTCATAACACAAGACACGTATTTCCTATCTCACAGTTCAGAAGAACTGGTATTTGAAAGTCGGGGTGACTCCCTCACCCGGAGTGAGTCAACAACCCCCCGCAAAAAAACTTCCTACACACATAAACTGAGATTTTTTTTCTTTCAACAACATAGGCAGCAACTGGATCTCCGGACTTCAGTTCATAAGAACTGGGATTTATAATGTTAGGGTGACTTCAGTACGACTGACGAAGTCAACAACCCCAAAAAAAAAATTCTGACACACATAACTGAGATTTTTCCTTCGACAGCATAGCAACTGGATTTCGGACTTCAGTTCATAGAACTAGAATTTATAATGTTAAGAGGTGACTTCAATCTGACCCAAACCAAAGTCAACAACCCCAAAAAATTCTGAGACACATAACTGAGTCAAGCTCACAAAAAAAAATCAGTGGTAATATAGTAATACTTTCTGAGACTGTCCCTTGATTTACTCAACAAGTATTGGGCCAAGCTTTTCAATTACCATGATTTTAACACTTATCACTTAACCATGTGCTCTGTTGTACTCCTGCCCAGGAGTCCTTACATGTATTTTCTGTAAATTTTTCAAAAGATTGCATTCTTTCTGGTGTCCATATCACCACAGAGTCCTCCAACCCCTCAAAGCAATTGCTGAAATTATACATGTATTAGCTCTCATCTAAACATAAAATACACTTACCCAGCCATGCCAGTCGGTCTACACTGCTTCACGAACAATATAAATTTATAAATCATACTAATAAAACAATACAAAAAATACAAAATACTCAAGTACCTAACACAACACAGGTTATACAAATAAATTCACTTACTTTAATTCTGACCACAACATAACTAGCTTCCAATTAAAATTAAAAGCTCTTCACCCATATTATGTCAATTACAAGCCATGCTATTACATAACCTTAATATAATTATGGCCTTCCGGTACCTCAAGAAATCGACACTGTACGGCACTTCGTAACCCGGCACATGATCAATGTCCTCATTGTCTGTAAATAACCAAGTGATATCAGGTGATCTGTAACAATTGCTATGGTACCAGTGCAGAAAAGTACCCAAAAAAAATTACCTTCAGCATACAAACCAACACTTTTCTGAGATTTCACAAAAGACTGCAAAAAAAAGTGGTGGCAAACACCTCTGTTTTTCCAGACATTTTCAGACACTTTTCAATCCATTTACTGTGCACTTTACTTTAAAACGGATTTCTAATTTTCTCGAGGGCCATGTTCTAACCTAACTCAAATAAAATTTGCAGTGAACTGTTTTCAACATCTCCATAACCTCAAAAAATTTTTGCACAGAATTACACTATACTAACACACTGGAAAAATTTCCATTACAAGACTATTAGCACTCTAAAATATTCATTATACAGTGACATGGTTAGGTAGATGCCTGGAGAAATGGTTATTACAGCTCACATTTAAACCTAAAAAGAGTACCCCGTGTCGTTTATTCCTCCTGATCTGATATCATGTAGATTACATCGCCTCCGTGCCACTTGTGTAAGGCGGGTTTCAACACATACACCACCCTTATACTTCTCTATTATTGTTCTTTTTGCAACACAATCAAAACTTCCAATTCCTCGGATTTGATCAATGATTAAAACCATCCCACTTCACCAGCCACCAATTTACACACACCAGATCTGGGGTACTAAATCTAAAGTTAGCAACTCTAATCTTAATTTCTAAAGTGCTGCCACCAGACCCCTCTGGACAGCATGTATTTCGTTGGAGTAGCCGGGCAGAGTGGACTAGGCATTGGAGTTAGGTTTTCATTGATCAGATCTAAAGATACAAAAGGTGGCTCCTGCTATACTCTTCATTGATTTATTTTCTTATAAACACACTGGTAAAAACACATACTAACCCACACTGGCGGACCATAATTCCAAAGGCTGCTCCCAGAATTATAGCACTGGCACCTCCTAACCTTAGCAACTGCTGTGGTGGTGGTTACACTCCACGACCGAGATGGGCTTAGGGTCCTCAGCCCACGGTGAGAGTGAAACCCGATTAATCACTTTGAGAATCAGCTACATCAATCCTATATTGACCACTTGCTGGGTATCCACCGGCTCCGGC
This sequence comes from Homarus americanus, assembly GCF_018991925.1. NCBI lineage: Eukaryota > Metazoa > Arthropoda > Malacostraca > Decapoda > Nephropidae > Homarus > Homarus americanus. The sequence continues at coordinate 3,856,027 of NW_024737068.1, forward strand.
GACCGGTGGAGTTCAGTCGCCACCCTCGATCTGGAGACAAGCGGGAATCAGCGTCAGGGGGCGAAAACATGACAACACCAACAAACTCTCTTGTCTGAGCGACAGGCGTATTTACGTTATATTACTTCTACACTGGGTGAATGACAATTCCTTTATTAGAATATGAACACTGGTGAACACTGATAATCACTACAATTGACTGAATTAGTAACTGAATGGCACAGAAACACTAAAGAACATACTACTAGAGACAAAGCGGGAGTCAGCGTCAGGGCGCTGATTCCTCGCTCCTCTGAGGTTGCCTACACTAAGTTACTTGATGATAAGCTACTCACACAATGACAATAATTACAAACACAAACAAACTAACTGTTACTCATTCAAAGATGACCCTCAATTGACAAAGGTCTGGCAAATTACTGAACGGGTTTTTAGGAATGACAATGAGGTGCGCAGTACACTACAGCTTTTGAATTTAACTCTCGTACTTGTTCCCACGTTCTTTCGGCTTGGATGTAGATGTCTACGTTTACTGCGTTGATGTTGGCTCTTCTATGGAGTTCTTCGTTACTGATGTTATATATGAATCTTAGTCATTTATTCTGTACCGTTTGAAGTTTCTTGATTCTCGTTGCATTAAATGAGTTGGTTGGTACAGGCGGGTAGCACATTACTGATTTTATTAGTGCCGTGTATAATTTCCTTTTGTTTGGTATGTTCAGGTTTTTTAATGTTATTTTTTGAGAGTTTGCTACATAGTTTGTGGACTTTTTCGTTGATGAAGCTCTGGCAACCATTTGTTGCGATTTTCAGTCCCACTACTTGAAAGAGCGGAAAAGTAGTATAGAGTGATGAATAAAATGCAGATAATACTAATAAATGTAATAAGTGTTGTAAGGGATATGAGTATACTGTACTGTATATGTCTGCACGACATACAATATTGCAAAATATATTGATTGCGAAATGTAATAAATTACAAAACAGGGAGATCTTGTTATACGAAAATTTGATGATACAAGGTTAAGGAATTTGCACCCTATATTCGCAATACTGTACGAGCGATATTGTTTGATGATACGAGAAGCGAGGACAGTGGCCTCGGGGTTAGTTATACTGCAGACTTTTCCTGTGAAAAAGCCATAATTTTGAGCAATATATTACTGTACTCATTTTGTACTCAAATGTACTAGTCTAAAGGACTAAAAATTTTATCTCTTGTGCAAATTATGTGATGTTTACACTCAAATTATTCACTATCTCACAAGGATTCTAGCAATGCAAGTTATATTCTGCTAAGTTGAGTCTGTGACATTTTATAAGATAAAATCTTTAAGCTTAAAACTACCTTCGCCCTGGCTGGGAGGATGAGGACAGGGTGAGGTGAGGTGTTGATAGCCGGGCGGCGCAGGTTACCACGTGCGTATTTTTCAGTCATATAGAGGGAGTAAGTTTTTCGCTTATAAAATGTCAGTGAATAAAACTTACATTGCTGGAATTCTTTTACTTTTTTCACAATATGTATGTAGGATGATGTGTGCATGTAAATGAGTAAAAATAAATGAAGAAAGTTACGTATATCTATCCAAAAATACTAGTTGAAAAACAACCATAACACCTCACAGCCTGGCCCAGTAGTCTGCCTGATGGTTGCTATGATGAGTCTAACTTGGCTACAGTGTGGCTCAGTTTACCCAGCCGAGTAGGTGGAACAAGCAGTGATGTGGTCTGTGATGTAGATGCAGAGACATGTTTGTGAGCCTCTCAGCCAGGCTGCACAACCCCCCCCCTACCGTATTCCCCACAGCCAGATGTGCAGAGACGAGTTTGCGAGCGATTCAGCCAGGCCGCACACCCCTCCCCTACATCCCTACCGTCCTCCCCCAGTGTTTGAATCTGCTACCCCAGTTTGTCTGCTTGTACTGAATTGCATTTATTTATGTCATTGCTATACTCGGTGCTCGGGAACGCATCCCTACAAACCTATGTATTATTCCCTGTTATACAAGTTTTTGCTATACAAGCAGACTACAAGGAACATATCTACTCGTATCATCAAGATTTTACTGTAATATTCAATCATTGATTACAATAATATGTGGAAAATCTATACAGTACTGTACAGTATACTTCTGTATAGCATTTTACACACCAATATGTACTTAAACATGCCCCAATACCTGTACTTTACATGATTAGCCAGCTGACAACATGTGTGTTGCTTGTGAATCTTAACAATATCAATTATGTAGACTTCATGGTATACAGTAATAATGTACACTTGGTAAAAAAAAAATATCTTTCAGGAGAGGTCCTATGAATTTGGAAATGAACAGTCCTGTTGTTTCTCTAGGGTTGGTAGATGTGATTGAGACATTCCCTACCTATTATGGTAGGTCTAATTTAGTTACTTCATTCAAAATATAAAATTAGTTCATTGCATTATGATTGGTGAAGAACAGTATGCCTCATTAGCCTTTATCAAAAGCCTTCATTCACAAGTTATTTTGTTACGCACAAGAATTGTAAAGTAATTTTTTACCGAGTGTACGGTACATGAAAAGTGTCGCTGCAATATACTGTTACGTGTTGTGGGCTAAAAACAAAATCCTACAGTGTCACTGAGAGTGTATACTGTACAATACAAAGAAGGTGCATCATGTGATACAAGTGCAATGAGTTAATACTCGGGAGTGACTGTCAGTGTGAGCCATTCCCATTTTCCCACGGTGACAGACAAAGGTCACGCCCATTTTTTATCATTCTGGGTTAATTTCTGGGCGTTTTTTTTGGGAGGGGGGGGGCCTAGTGCTGGCATGTCATTTAATTATAATATCTTGTAGCGACATAGGGTTTAAAGGAAAATAGTTTGGTGAGGAGGTAATATTATAAGAAAATGTAGTTAAGATGCCTCTTATCATAAGTATTTTTGAAACTGGAATAAAAAAAAATTATATTGAGAAGGTTTTACAAAAACATAAAATATCTTTATTGACAGTTTAATAAACATAAAGTCATACACAACTGTTGCTGACTGTGATACCAGATCAAGAAGGTGAGTTGCACGACATGCCATCAGAGATTGTCCTGTGGGAAACATTGGGAAATTGAGGCAGTGTGTGTTACAGTTCATTCCCATGGTTTCCTTTCTTCTACCTCAAATGCTGAACTGCTTGTGACAACCCACACATGATAAAATAAAAACCATGCAACTGTCATACACAGCACACCTGAACTAAAGGTTAATGCAATCTTGGCCCTTTTTCCAATCATATGATTCTTAACATTGTTTAATAATGACAAATATGATGTTCCAAGGGAACATATGGGTATAGGTTTATAGGTTTAGAATAGATTTAATAATATAAAATCAAATTATAAATCTGCTTTTATTCCTCATATTTAAGCCCACAGTTCTGTCCAGCATCATTATCTTCAAATAGATAATATGAAAATATACTGCCTATGCCCAAATTACATTCAATCTGACCACATCAAGACCAATGCAACATACAGTACTACAGTTTTTGTCAATTCAGTGACATAGCTTGTAGACAAAGTAAAGGACAAAATTATATTAGGATCCGCTATCACACTCATGCACAAAACTCTTCTTGGTCTTAAATGGCCAATTCAAAGTTTCCATTGAAAATATCACCTGTACTCAGGGATGAATATTATTGAAAATGTGAAAGTTCAATAAGGTTCTGATCAATGAATTGCTGAGTGACTGACTGAAGTATCAGCCAATTAAGACCAGCAAAACATCTGCATTTCTAATATCTTCAATATACATAAACTGTACCTACCATTTACTTTGGTTTTTCTGGTTTAATAGAGATTACCAAGTCACAGATATACTGCAGATACAAAAGGCCCACCCTACTTATTACTCTGTTAGAATAGCAAAAATACATTCACACACACACTTTGTTCATGGATCAATAAAAAAAAAATATATATATATATAAATAGCTAACATAACGACTGGTACACTCAATCATCAAATTATTATAAATCAAAAACAAAGTTGATATTTATTAATATGATATATAATCCAAAAAAAAACCCAAAAAGTGCCAATGAGTTTATGGAAATTCCTGCACCCAGAGTGAGCACTGGTACTGTACTGGAAAAAGTGGAGCCTAGAAAATAATGGCAATTCCACACATGTCATCTGCATTGAACTTCAATAACAAAACTGAAAGTTCAAATACAAAATCCTCTGTGCAACTACATTAATTGTATCACAAAATTTGTTTTCAGAGGAGCTGTGTCTGGCATATGGAATGTTTTATACCACTGACAAGTTTAAAATATTTTTTTTTTCTGAAGGATCCTCTTCAAACTGAAAAATATGTATTTGTTAATCACACTCAAAAATCATTGCATCTTCATAAAGAACCAAAGAATAATTAATTTCAGCCTAAACAGACACAGTGTAGATGAACAAAGTATATATATACACCTTTAAATACCTTGTGATTCATACATTATCATTTCAAAATCTTCTTACCAACTCCACCTACCAAAGCCTCTTAAGAAAATAATGCACAGTATTATACTATTTATCAAGCTCTCAGGGTAAAAAAAAATCCTGCCTTCCAACTTGTAAGTTTTACAGGATGATGTACCAATCTAAAAGTTTTCATTCATCACTGGGGAAATGTTGAGCAGAGAACATGAAATGTGATCCAATTATGCAGTCAGCAAGCACAGGGAATAATAATTAAAATAACAATAATAGGTTTTAAATTCATCTGTTAAATATTCCTTCATTGTTATCATACAATCACTGCATATCAAGACTCACATAATTGCTTTTTATACTGTACCTATATTTTTAAGATGCTGTCATGTGTTCATAAATGACCTTCTGATTCTGAATTAAATAAAATTTAAAATAAATTACCAAATGACATACTAGCAACACTTAATGCCTCTTATTATTGGTGAAATTACTTACTAGTAACACTTAATGCCTCATAGCACTGGTGAAACTGTTCCAACTATCATAGCTGATAGGTACAGAACTCGCATTTTCTTGTAAAATCTAGGAAAACTAAAAAAATGCTGCAATGTGCAAAAGGAAGAATTACATACAACTAAACTTTCAACACAACACACACTTCAGATAGAGAACTATCACATAAGAGAGAAATCCAACCGTTCAGACACATTGCCCAATGATTAACGCTAAGTTAACACTATCAATCCTCAGCCAACATTCCTAGTCTTTCATGTATATGATATAACATTTATACAATATGATGTGCATTTCTACTGAACTCATTCTTAAATCTGTCTTAAGAACATAATTAAGCTGGTTGATAAGGAAATGGATTTTTGGTATTGCTGCAAGAGAGAATGAATGAAATGGAAAGTCAATAAATCCTTTGATTCTCCATGCTATCAAGTTATGAAGCCAATATGAGCTAAACTTTCTAAACAAGCTAACCAAAAAGCTGGGCCCCCCTGTACCACAGTAACAGCTGGACACATGCAAGTTATACTACTGTGGAAATATCAATCACCCCAGATTATAATCCATAGCCGAGACTGAGGCTACCTAAGCTTCATTATTTATAGAAGACTAGTTAATGGATTGGAAACTTATAAAAAGCACTTCATGATCATATGGTAAGCTACATAAGATATTTCTGACCTAAAATTTTTTAATCTAACTGCAAGTATAAAAAAATATTCATTGGATAATTTATTTTTCTTTTATGAAAGTCATAACTGCAACTTGTGTGCACTAGACACAACTTTGGTAACTACAGGTATACATTACCAGATGTTGGTGGTTGCTGTAAATAAATTTGCAGATTTTTTCATCTATGCAATGAACTCAACCCCTGATGTTTCAGATTCATCTGCAATAACACTAGATGTATACACTCTTACATACTTTTAGTTTCATTATAAGTTTAAATAGTTGTAATTAATAAGAAATTCAAATAAAAAACACACACTCTGTCAATCAAAATATACATCAATTTACATCATGTTCAGATACTCTACACACACTCCTTTATCTTTACAATGTAACAGACAGCATCTAGGCTTAATGCAAATGTGATGAGTATAAATCTGACTTTATTTTGGTTAATTCCTCTCATCACTATCCAAACAATCATGCACCATTTCATTATACTGAGTTACACCACTAACCAACACCCTCAATGCAAGCTTTGATCATCAGCTTCCAAGTGGTGTATGGTATAGTTGCCAAGAGCTTTCTACAGACCTATCTAGTCTGTATTTCTCTACTTCATTCAGTGCTCTCACATCAACCTCAAGACTTCTATCCATCACAAAGGTCCTCAACCCTACTGACTGCTGCCCAAATGGATCAGAGATTAGCAACAACCACCTCCTTGTCCACCTGCTGCTCCCTGGTTTCCAGTTAGACCTGCACCACTTGGAGAATGCTGAGGGCCAATCTTTATACCATTTGCCTGCAAAACCAGATACAATATATTCTGAGAATAAAATATAATAATATCTACACTTAGATATGGAAGAAATAGATAACAGGTTCAAGTAATCTATTTCAAAATTCCTGCCATTGAAGAAAAAAGAGAGACTCATTAGCGGTTAAGTTCAGAGATTTAGGGAAGGGGAACAACATACAAGGTCATATGCAGAAAAAGCCATATTCAAACCTGCCTTAATATTGCTAAAAATCTTTTTATAAAACTGATCATAAACCTCCCCCATGACAATGAGAATCTCTTCATATTACCATTTAAAAAAAATTTATCCCAAATTCCTCTACTACCGAAAACCTGGAACGTAAATGAAACATTAGTAATTCATGGACTGTAAAACTAGTGTTCATTAAGAACTACCCCCAACAATGCAGGTGGCTGCATTTACAAGGTTCCTTACAAGGAATGTAATATGTTCTACTTAGGTCAGATGGGCAAAGATCTTATAATTAAACAGCATAAATTCACTAATATCTCCGTTAGCCAGAATCCCTCAAACCCGTAACTTTCCAATAGCTGGAATTTCAATTTTCTTGGAAAATTATTCCCAAAGCCGGAATTTTCCGGAAAAATTCTGGCTTTGGGAACGATTTTCCGAGGGGCACACTTTCCAGAAAATTCCAAGAAAATTTTCCCATTACCCGGAAAATTCCGGGGATGGGGGAATATTTTTTCTGGGTTTAAGAGGTGAAAATCAGTCACATTTTCTGGAAATTCTGAGAAAATTTTTCCATTACCCAAAAAATTCCGGAAAATTCTGGGAATTAGGGATATTTTTCCGGGTTCGAGAGATGATGTACAGTCAGCCAAAGATGCACCGACCCCATCCTGGATCTCGTGCTCGTAATTTTACCTGGCAATACTTGGTAAAGTAAGGCTGTATGTAAAGGTGATTGTGATTGGTTGATTTATTTTCGGCTGTATCACTGTCAGGTTAAATATTAAATAATCCAAAGGTAGAATTTTTATAATAATAAACTATTCATTGTTATTTAAGGTCATAAGAAGTTTCCAAATGTTCTTATATTTGCTTAAATAATGAAGAAAATTTGATCTGAGAATCTTGTGGCAGTCCTCGTTCCTCATTGTAGTTGCCACTTCATAATATAATTTCTTCATTATTTAAGCAAATATACGAACATTTTGAAACTTATTACCTTAAATAACATTGAATAGTTTATTATTATAATAATTCTACCTTTGGACCAATGAGAAAGCCTATGAGGCGTGACATCATGAAAGTTGTGGCATTTCTTGTAGGCTGACGCGGTTTGAACAGGAGTCTGTGTTGGAATTTTGTGGAGGGAGGTGTGTGACATCTGTGTGGCGAAATGGAAGGTATTTGGGTGTACTCTATTTGGTAAATCCTAAGTTCCCATTTGTTCCAAAGTCAACGAGTTGGCTACAGTCAGCATTTGCAACGTCCAAACTACTTGTGAAAGACAGCTGCTAGAAGCAAGGAGGAGAAGAGAAGTGAGAAGAGGATGTCCAAGAGGAGTGACACATACTGTTCTGGAAAGCTCTTGTCCCGTTGGTAGCTCTATTAAGGATCCGCCCCATAGGCACCTACCAGTGTAGATGTGTCATGCCGAACCTGATGGAGTGAGGGAAGCATGCAACGGTGTAACACAACAGTTCACGAAGGTGTTAGTACGGATGGGATGGTGGTCACTGTGGATATGAGCGATGCTGTGTGTCCTGATCGGAGTTGGAGGAGAAGATTCTGGTGGAGTTGTGAGAAGAGAAGGAGAGGATCCTATGTCCTGTGGGATTGACATTCCCAGTGTTAAAAATTGACTACCTAGCTGGTCCCCCCACTATTGGAAAAGCTCCCGTTCCCGTTATGAGTTCTGAAACTAGGCCGCCCAGTAAGCTTCTACCATCGTGGAATGAGGCTATGCCGCTGAAATTAGTTACCAGGGAAGAGGTACAATCGATATGTCTTATTCGAGTAACTCGAGGCAGTTAGTACGTAGTAGATAATGTAGTCAAGAAACTCCACGTCTCCAGAAACGATTTGTTCACTCATAGAAGATGGAAGCTGAAAGGCAGTGAAAAGTAAGCAAGTGTCTGTGGGCGACCTGCCATCTGCAAATGTTAACTCTGTATCTCTGCCTGCTGCCAGATGTACCATCATCAATTGTGAGATGAGAGACCAGCTGAACAACAGAAAATAAGATATTCAAAATGTATGTGTGAGATAAGATCCACGATATATCAGAATGTGTAATGGGCAAACGCACCCAGTAAGGTCATCCTTAAGCGGTCGAAAACACAATCAAAATCACAGATCCAAACAAAAACAAACTATATAACCTCTGCATGGAATGTCAGGACCCTTCTGGATACTGGCACAAATGAGTGTCCTGAAAGAAGAACAGTCCTTGTGGAAAAAGTGCTGGCTAGGTATATCATCGACATAGCAGCCATTAGTGAGTCCCGGCTCCCAGACAAGGGTCAACTCACAAAATGGAGGTCTAGCTATACCTTCTTATGGAAGGGTAAGCCTGCTGCAGAGAGAAATCGCATTTATGGAGTTGGCTTTGCCATCAGCCAACGCATCCTACACAGGCTAACTGAAATGCCTATTCGAATCAATGAGCGCTTCAGGACGCTCCGAGTCCCACTGAATCACTCACGTCATGCCTTTTTCATTAGTGCTTACGCCCCAACACTGGATGTAGAGGATGACATCAAGGAGGCCTTTTACGCCGACTTCGACAGAATGCTAACCTCTATCCCCAGAGAAGATAAGGTTGTGCTCCATGGTGACTTCAATGCTAGAGTTGGCAGAGATGTTGACACTTGGCAGGGAACCATAGGGAGAAATGGTCTAGGCAAGTGTAATACCAACGGCCTACTTTGTAACAGCACCATTTGCATTATAGAAATATTTACCCAAATGTATAATACCAAATTATTCATTAACTTATTCAACTGTGCCTCAGCTGTTGATATTATGCATAGCTGAGGTTGCAGTTCCTTCGGGGAGCAAGCGAGGTCTGGCTGAGGTCAGCTCATCTTAGCACAACCGTATATCTGACGTGTTTCCTTTCTCACACTACAGAGGGCAGCCGAGGTCAACCATATCATAACATACCTGGCCTGCTCATCTCTCTCTTGATAATAAAGTCTGGGGAGAGATCAGACTCATATCACTTGTTACCCAGTGAACACCCCACTTAAGTGTTCTCCTATAAGTGCACTAAGACTCTTCCCTTGCAGAGAAGGCACAATATACAGCCACTCCTCGACTTATGACGGGGTTAGGGACCCAAATCCAGGTCGTAAGTTGAAAATGTGAAGATAATACAGTCATGCGCCGGTTAATGTCCGACAGAACAACACCGATCGCATATACGTCCGTGCTCCACCCCCCCCCAAAAGTGACGCCTGTTGGACCACCACTCCACGATCCCCTGACAGAGACACGATGCTCCTCCCGATACTGGTCAGATATTATGAGTTAAAGGAATATGCTTCCTTACTTAAGCTTTTTTTAAGCATTTGCCTACAGGTGAAATGTTAACCTACATCTATTGAGGATAAAATCTTTCACCTACAAATTGACAATAACACATTTGCTGTAATCAGACATATCTAGCTGCCTCAACAATTGCAACCCCAGTTGCAACTGGGGTTGCAATTTCAAATTCTGTGGCATAACTAAAAATAGTAAAGTTTCTGGTGCACTCTAAGATTAAGAGAGAAAACGGAGGACTCAGGCGTCCTGATGTGAGAGAAAACGGACTCGTATGACGGGGGACTAAATAAAAAAAAGCATAGCTACATGTTTTGTGGACTACAGTATTAAGCGTACCCTTTTCATCACTTTGTAATAAACCTAGCCATGCCTGTGTGTGTTTATGATATTTACCATAACATTATATATATATTTAGTGGGTCTAAATGGTCGTAAAATGGGAAACTTGGGGTTGGGTCTTGGGTGCCTGAACCAATTAGAATAAATCCCATAGGTTCTGTACTTTCGTTATCGGCGGGGTCCCAATTAGGCGCGATAACCAAGGGATGACTGTACTGTACTGTATATACTTGTGACACTGGCCAGTTGCTTCTGGTGTTATGGTACAGGGGTACCAAGTGACAGCACTAGGATCCCGCTTCCTCTACCAATGAATAAACAATTAAAATTTAAATTGAAAAAAAACAAAAAACATTCAAATAAATTGCTATCTTACAAGAATCTGTAGCGTACTGTATGTGGCCAGTTGTCAATTCTCTTTGTATGGGCACACAAATGTACGTACATGTAGATATCTCACACTCAGGAATGAGGTAGGATAGAAATTCACAATGCGCTTTCTGTATATATATTGTTGTACAGCGCAGTGCTTAGGAGTGACTAGGTGAGGAGAAACTTGCTCAGAGGGTGAGGAGGTTTCTGGGGAAGCTGAGTGGTGAGGAGCTGTGAGAGATGTTGCTGGTCCAGTAGCCGAGTGTAGAATGGTCTCCCTGGACAGGCATGGCCGTATTTATACAATTTACGAGGATCAGGATTTGGGGTGAGCGTAGCGAGAGGACCAATCACAGCGGCTTAAGCGTAAGGTGTGAAACGCTCTGATCCTGAACTGGAGGTTGACGGTCGAGACTAGGTCGGCGATCGTACCCCTACGTCCTCTGCATAGACCTAGTCTCTCGGCGTAGCTGGCTGTACGCTGATTGGCTGGTAGGCACGCGGCCGGAGCTCAGTTGGGAGTTGTAGGGGAGAGGAGCCACTACAAATCCCTCCAATGTAAGTTATATTCACCCAGGTCGTTTGGGTGGAAAATTATGAGAAGAGATTAGTCACTCTTAAGTAATGATAAATAAACACGCAGGCAGGCCTTCAGTGCCAACTGTCAAATCTTATCTCAAATAAATAAACAAACAAACAAACAAACAAACAAACGCCAGACATCTCTTTCTCCCACCACCCGCAGCACAACGAGTCACCCCATGCAGCATCTCGTGTTGTACTCTCAAAGCATCAGTGTTTCTGTGTGAAATGGCCCCTAAAATACTGCTTAGTGTCAGTGCTAGTGAAGCTAGTGGAGAGAAATGTAAAAGGCAAGGCAAGTCAGTGATGACCCTGACAAAGAAAGTTTTATTATTAGATAAGTTAAAAGAAGGGATGAGGGCTACCGCAGCTGGTCAGTTGTTTGGTATAGGTATACAGTAGTGCAATAAGGTAGCATAAGTTGCTGTTGGCGGTTTTGCCAATTTGCACCATATCTTGGAACCTATCCACGTTCATGGCAAAGGTCTACTGTAGTGAAGTCACAAAGCTTCGCAACTGCAACCACAACTACATAAATTATCACAACCTGTACTCAAATGTACTAAGTTAATTACTAAAATTTTTATGTCTACTACAAAAAACCGGAATGTTCACTTTCCGTGGTGCGTGTGCCCCTTTACGCGGAGAGCGGCTGGCGGTCCTCTCACGCCGCGCCATTTTTGGATCCAAACCTCCCGCCATGTTGTGTAAGCGGCGCGAGTAGGTTTCGCAGTGTATGTCTTTGTTGCGTTATCGGTGACGTCATATGACGTAGCGGACTGTGATTGGGCAAAGCATCCTTACCTCCCTCCCTGCTAGCTGTGATTGGTTTAATGTAGTACTATGACGTGCCCCGCCACGGGAGCGTTCAAGCCCCTCGACCTACCGCATCAGTTACACCCCTCCAGGCTACACCATGTACATCGGTATCCATTGTTCCATAAGAATGGCTTCCACCGGACCACCACCACCACCACAAAGAAATCTTGCATTACCTGGACCCAGCCGCCCTAAGCCAAAGAAGACACGACGTTCCTTAAGCTATGAAATTAAATATAAGATCACACAAGAGTTGGAGAAAGGAACAAGACAGGTTGATCTCGCGTGCCAGCATGGTGTTAACGAGTCTACGATCAGGACAATTAAGAAGGATGCAGCCAAGATAAAGGAGCACATGAACATCACAAAGTCTACAGGTGCTTCTATGATCAAGTATTGCCACAACCAGGTGCTTCTCAAGACAGAAAAATTACTTGTGAGCTACTTGGTGCGTCAGGCGTGACGGAACATGGCGGTGGACATGCGCTCAATTAAGGAGTACGCACGTGAACTGTATGCTGCAGTGTCACGAAAGATGGGAATTACAGACCCCAAACCCTTCAATGCTTCCTCTGGGTGGTTACAGAAGTTTAAGAAGAGAAACAAGATCACCAATATCAACATTGGTGGTGAAGAAGCTAGTGCTGACCGTGTTGCGGCTAGGGAATTTCCTCCGTTTTTACGTGAGATTATGGAGGAAGGACAGTACACTGACAACCAGGTGTTTAACATGGACGAATCTGGTCTTTTTTGGAAAAAGCTACCTTACAAGACCTTCGTTGTGAAGAATGCCAGCAAGTGTCGGGGCCGGAAGTTGCAGAAGGAGCGCATCACCGTCCTGTTTACCACCAATGCCTCTGGTACCTGTAAGCTCAAGTTATCGGTGATCCACACAGCATGCAAGCCACACGCCTACAAGAGCATGGACATGGCCAAGCTAAATGTCCACTGGCTGACCGCACGTAAGGCGTGGATGTTCTCTACACTGTCCCTCTCCTGGTTTGATGACTTTTGTTCCCGATGTGAAGAAGTTCTGTGAGCAACATAATGTGCCATTCAAGATTTTGTTGCTGCTGGACAACGCACCAGAACACTCGCCCCTACTGTTAGATCGTCACCCCAACGTAAAAGTGGTCTTTCTTCCTCCCAACACTACGTCTATATTACAGCCCATGGACCAAGAATTTATCTGTAATGTAGAAGCTGCATTCTCTGCTAAAAAATTCAACCTCCTGAACGACTACACCAACACCAAGGAAGAGTTGCGTAACCTGAGTGACACCAACACCGATAGGAAGAGCGAAGACGACGAGAATCAACAGTTGGCAGAGCAAGAAGTACTTTTAAAACAATTCTGGAGAACATTCAACGTCAAGAAAGCTGTGGACTTATTGGTGGAGGGATGGGATCAGCTGTCTGTAGCAACTGTTCGTCACGCATGGAGACATGTGTTGCAAGGCATTCCGGGCGTTAGGCAGAGTAAATCTGTGACTGGTGAGGTTCAGACTGTTGCAGTGGCAATGGACCTTGCCAGAGAAGCTGCGCAGAGTGTTACAGTTGCAGGCTTCTCTGAGACCACCAACGACGACATCCTGGAGGTGATAAGGGATCCTCATGTGACTACTGACGAGATGGTAGATGATGATGACGTCAGTGAAGAGGCAGGTGGTGCGTCATCCCAAGAAGAGCGCCGCTTATCCCATAGTAATGTTAGGGGTGCCATCGAGTGTAATGAGAAAGTCAAGCTCCTCCTTTCCGACGACCCTGACGCAAACAGGTATGAAATCTTCACTACCCAGCTGTTGCAGACTATGGAGCCCTACATCAAGGTTTATCACGACAACATAAACACCAGCTGTCGGCAAAGCATAACAGAGTTCTTCGCCCGCAACCCACCACAGCCGGCCCAAGCTAGTGATAGTGACAGAGGCAGAGACAGTGATGATGACTTTGAGGGATTTGTCAGGGAGGCACTAGTAAGTGTGGATGACACCGATGAAGACTCACCTGAGGGCCAGTAGCCTGCCCTCTGCCTCGGAACCAGCCTCCATTCCCCTACGCCAACCCATCTCTTCTACTAACGTAAGTGTTAACCCCAACCTTGTTTTTTCTAACCTAACCTTCAGTTTATTCTTCTCTTATTGACTGATCCCTTCTATATTATGTGTGGGTGAATACCATCATAAAGTTAAGATGTTATTTTTAGTAAAACGTACGTATTGTGTCGGGGAAAAGTGGAGTTTGGGGGTCGGCCCGGTCTCTATTTCAATTAATCCCTTATGTTATGTTGTTCACTTTACGCGTTTCTCACTTTACGCGGGCCGCCGTGGGTTGAATTAACCGCGTAAAGTGAGGGTTCACTGTACTCAAATTAATTGCTATCTTACAATAATTCCAGCAATGCAAGTTATATTCTGCAAAGTCAAGTCGGTGACATTTTATAAGCAAAAAACTTAAACTCCCTGTCTTTTATAATCCTTGAGTCCCTGACAACTATGTATGTGTTAATCTCCCCTCCTGGCAGTCAATCCCACCTCCCAGCAGAGGATGATAACAATTAATGCAATTATATACTGTACTACACTTCTTAGCATATTTATTTGCTGGCTAAAAATATATCCAGGTACAGTATAATGTGAACTATAATTACAGTGTGTAACAAAATATAATACACAATGGATAATCAACGAATTACTTCAGTCTCATGATGCTTTTCACAGTCGTCTAAGTTCAAAGTTGATACACAAGGAGTTTCCTGGTTCAATAAAAAACTCAGGAGATGGAAATACTTTACCAGTCAAACAGTATATGTAACATCAGTGCCTGACATGGACTTTAGAGATTCTTGCTGTTGTTTATTTTCTTTCCCCCCGTTTCTCGCTCTACCTCCGCATTTACCTCAGGCATCTTTTCAAAAAATTTTTTATATACCAATGTTTTTGTGTGTCTGTCACAGTAGTCCTTGCACTTAATTTTTCAGACATTGTTCACTTTTATAAGATTTCAATGAATTTGGTTACAAATCCCCATAAAAGGTTATTCAAGTCCGACATCTCGTCATGGAGACTGCATTTGGAGTGAGCAAATTGTCACACTTGCCTCGGCATGTTCTATTTTAACTGCACAGTTCCAGTTTGTATAATTAAATTTTCTGTCACTGACAGTTATTACACAAGACAAGATTTTGGCCTGTACAGTTATGACCTACAAGTTACAACACACTCAAATGCCACTTCCTATAACACCTTCCACATTGATATCCAAACCACAAATTTAAGACACTATCTATATCACTACCCAGAACACCTCCCACACCCTCTACAAACAATTAAGTCAGCAACTATAGGGGAAGCAATACTGATATAGCAAGGCCTTACTGAACAGCATGCCCTTCAAATTTACGGGGTTTGTTCTCAAAATGGCCTTGAATCGCCAAATCCGCAAATAAAATTTGCTGACCAGGGGGCGGGGGGGGTACATTTTTATTGTGTACAAAGAAACGTATATTCCCTTTACGTGTTTGCCCTTAGGACAATTATTGCTTTTACCTGTATTGTATATACCGTAAGTTGCGGCGTATAAGTCGACCTCAAGATTTTTAGTTCAAAATTCAGGTTTAAGCCTGTACTCGCCGTATAAGTCGACCCCCTAAGGCCCAAACATAGGCTAGGCTAGAACTGAAATGTGGATATAGCCTTTGGCAAAAGTGTGTAATAAGGCCAC
Source organism: Homarus americanus (assembly GCF_018991925.1). Classification (NCBI taxonomy): domain Eukaryota; kingdom Metazoa; phylum Arthropoda; class Malacostraca; order Decapoda; family Nephropidae; genus Homarus; species Homarus americanus. The sequence continues at coordinate 3,871,840 of NW_024737068.1, forward strand.
GCCGCTTTCATCAAGACACTTACCGGAATACCTTTCAATATTTGTTATAAATATTATGTAGAAGAACTCTGGTAAACACCAAGCCAAAATCAGCACCTCCAATAAAATATTAATTGTTTACACAGCATAAGAGTATAGCACCTTGATAGCACCGCTATATACGGTATGATAGTAGAAAATTATGGTACACCTGGCTTACAATCCGCCATTTGCATCAGCTGGTGTAAACAAACTGCCACTGGTTCCAACACCACGCGGCCAGTTGCAAAACTATGGGTCCTTTACACTGTCGGCACAAAGCTTAGACTTAGACTGTCATCCACTTATTGACCTCACCATACACTGAATTTACTATTTCATTATACAGTAATCTCTAAGTTAAATATGTTTCCCAAACAAGAATTTCAGTAGGAAATATTAGCGGCAGGCCACGGGAGTTATGCTAAGTGATGCACAGCAACTGTTAGGCAGGCTGTTCCACTTGTTTACCACTCTGTGGTAAAGCTTCACATTTTATACTCGGCGTATAAGTCAACCTCTGGTCTTGGAGAGGTTTTTTCAAGCTTAAAATGTCGACTTATATGCCGTGTGTATCCACACACACACACTCATATACAGTAGAACATCAAGTTTAAGAGATTAAATTTAAGTTTATTCATTTAAAGCGACACCCACAATTACGGACAAGTTTTAATTTAAAGCGAATCTTTCTTATTTTGCGAGAGTTAAGCTGGCGCATCATAATTTAAAATTTTTTCGCCTAATGTTTATCTGGGCACGCAACACTCTCCTAAGGGTAAAGCTGAACTGTACATGTACTAAAAATAAAGTACAGGTTGTACCTCTCTAGTACGGCATTCTGTGGTCCGGAAACTCCCGTGGTCCGGAACGATTTTAGTTTGTCCCATAGGGTAGATAAGCAGCTTTTTTTTTTTTTCTTTTTTTTATCTGAATTATTATTATTATTACAGGAGTATTAAATTTTTGCCCCTCAGGCTCCAATGTGGGTCAGTGACCTATGCCCAGGTGGGCTAATCCCCGTAAAAAAACAACAACAAAGCCGCGGGAAATTAAGGTTTGTTTACATCCGGCAGTTCGGCTGCTCTCTCTCTCTCTCTGCTTGTCTATACAGAGTACAACATTTAACCCTTCAATATATATGAGCAGTAAATAAGTGTTGCTTTCATATTCTTATGTAGAGTAATGACGATATATTTTCACATGTGCGCACTTACATACGAGCAGTCTCACTTTTTTTTTTACCATTAATGGTTAGCTACTTATATTGTTCCATTTATTAACATTAAATAACATTACAGGTACTTCAAGCAACCATATTCATTTTTTACATTAATTTTACTACAGCTAAACTCAGGGTCTTATTTTCTTCAGTTTTATATGTAGAACCAATCAGTCACTGGTTTCGTAAGCTTTAACATAAACAATGCCGGCAGCCGTCTCGTCTCCTCTAATATTCCACGTATTATTAATAAATTGTATTGTTAATTTTGCACACACGTACATTAATTCAATAAAAACAAATTCAGAAACATTAATTAATATATATATGAACAGTAAATAAGTGTTTGCTTTCCTATTCTTATGTAAAGTAATGACGATATGTTTTCACGTGTGCGCATGCGCACTTACATATGCGATCTCTCTTTTTTCTTTACCATTATCGTTAGCTACTTCTATTGTTCCATTTATTAACATTAAATAACATTACTTAAAACAACCATATTAATTTTACTACAGCTACAACCAAGGTCTTATTTTCTTCAGTTTTATATGTAGAACCAGTCAGTCACTGGTTTTGTAATCAACGAAAACAATGTTGTGTCATTTCCTCGTGTGTTTTAATATTCTACGTATTATTAATGAATTTTATTGCTCATTTTGCACACATAAACATTAATTCAATAAAAAACACATTCAGTAATAAACAATAATGAATCTTTTGTACATAAGAGAAATGACGCTGTTTACACGATTATGCACGTCGTCTGCACGTTGGCGGGCCATTCAAACCCGTCGAAATTCAAGTTTCCGCCATCAAAATCTTTATTTATTTATTTTTTTGTGTTCCAATAAAATACGTTAAGAATTAAAAACTCGCGAAATTTGAGAAGCTACTATACGACATTTAACCCTTCAATATGTCTTCAAAGAGACCATGATACAGAGAAAGTGGTGCTAGTGCTTCCAGGCATAAGCACAAGTCACTATCTATCCAGGAAAAGGGTGAATTTCCATGGTCCGGCAATTTCCATGGTCCGGCACCGGTCAGGTCCCGAGGTTGCCGGACTAGAGAGGTACAACCTGTACTAAATGATTACTAAAATTTCTGTCTAGTGCAAACTATTGCATGATTATATTCAAATTAATCACTATCTTATAAGAATTCCAGCAATGTAAATTATGTTCTCCCCGGTCACTTCTGTGACATTTTGTAAAAAAAAAAAAGAAAAAACTCAATCTATAGGACATAAATAAACAAATAAATACTTCACTAGACCTTCCGCCCCAACTGTCAAACATGTCACTGTCACCTCCTTGTCACCTCCCCCCCATCTTCCCAGTCAGGATGGGTTGGTTATAGGCTTACAGTTTTTATCTTATATAATACACAGTCTAAAGTTAGGAGAACATAATTTGCATTGCTAGAACCCTTGCAAGACAGCAAATAATTTGAATATAAACGTCATATATTTTGCACAAGATAAAAATTTTAGCCCTTTAATAAAATTAGTTAGAACTAAAATTTCTATGTCTAATGCTAACTATAGCATGTTTATATTCAAACTAATCACTATCTTATAAGAATTCCAGCATCTTAAAAGATAAAAACTTTTAAAGTCACTCTTAAGGACATAAATAAATAAGCAATAGACCTTGGCATCAACTGTCAAGCATATCAACATATCACCTCACCTCCCTCCCTCCCCCATCTTCCCAGCCAGTAAACAGACCATTTCGCAACCCTTAATTTTAGCTGTGTTGAATTATGAGTGTTTCTTTTAACATAATACGACAAAAAACAATGTTTTGTTTATTCCAGGAGATGGGCTGAGGTGCATCTGGGTAGACTGTCAGTCCTTTTAGTATTCTGTGTTTCTCTGAAGTACCAAACTAAATAATTCCATTGAAACAACACTTCGATTTAGTACGAATTCGGTTTAAAGCGACCTCTCTTGGAACATATCTCGCGTTATATCGACGCTCTACTGTATACAATACAGGTACTGTCTCTAGAACAAATGGCTCCCTGTCCCAGCCGCGAAAATGCCGGCAACTTAAAACTACCTGCAGACATTCTTGGGTATATCCAGGGTGTCATCCACGAACTACCTGGGCGTACTGTATAATTTTCTGTATTTACTTTAAATATGCAATACAGTGATATATCCATTAGCTGGAACAATTGATGCAGAGCACTTCCAGGAATGAGAGATTTCCAGGTAACGAGACGACTCTTTCAAAGCTGGAAAAAGTCCCTCATCCCCGGAATTTTCCGAGTAACAGAAAATTATGCTCAGAAGTTCCAGAAATTGTGCATTATATTACTTCTTGAACCGGGAATTTCCAGAAAATGCCCCTCAATTTCATCTCTCAAACCCGGAAAAAACTCACCCATCCCTAGACTTTTCCGAGTACTGGGAAAATTTTCTTGGAATTTTCCAAAAAATGTGAACAATTTTCCGAGAAAACTTCAATTCCAGCTATTGAAGAGTTCCGGGTTTGAGGGAATCCGTTTATGGAAAATTTACTTTACACTAACCTCATTATGGACATCAAAAACTCCTTCTTGTATCTTTTCATATATTTCCCGCGCTGTATTAATGAAAGCCTCTTCAACATTGGCAGCTGTCTTGGCAGAGGTCTCCATAAACACCAGGCCATGCTCCCTAGCAAAAGCCTCACCTTCCTCCCGTTTTACTTCCCGTCGAGAATCCAAATCACTGTTAAAGAAAAAAGGAATACTTTAATATTCATGGTGTTATGTATTTACATTAAAATACTGGCTGGTCCAGTGTTACTTTTGTTATCATGTTAATATTTGTCAATACAGATGAATACATACAGTAAAACCTTGATTACTCAGCATTTAATAACTCAGAATTTCATATAACTCTGCATGGATATGGTCTAGGAATGTATTATAGCATAACTCGGGAAATGCAAAGATATATAAAATTATCTTGGAAAACCTTGGCATATTTGGCCACCTGTGTCACCTACCATGCCTGTGTGTCACCTACCATACCTCTGTGTCACCTACTATGAAGCTTCATTCTTTGCCTGCAGTGCTGGTAAATGTTACATTTTACATTTAGTAATTACATGTACACATTATATGGGTTGATAAGTCGGAATTTGGGATAACTCAGCACTGTATAAATAATGAACTTCTATTGTGAGGGGACAGATAGTGGTGTACTGGTGCAGTTTAACCCCTTCACTACAGGAATTTACTTTTACTTTTTTATTTTTTAATGCCAGACAATGTTATTCAGCAAAAGGGGTTAAAGTATAAACATACTACACAATCTTCTTTCATATACAGTTGTACCCCACTTAACGCGGTCAATAGAACCCAGAGGGTCCCGCGTTAAGTGAAATCCGCGTTAAGTGAACAACAGAACATATGGGATTAATTCCAATAGAAACCAGCCCGACCCCCAAACTCCACTTTTTGAAGACACATAACTATGTTGTAGTAAAAATAACATCTTAATTTTATGATGGTACATGCACACAATTAATACTTAAGAGAAATAGAGAAATACAGTCGCCAAGTTAATGTCCATTCAAATAATGGACTCAACTCCCTCCCCCTCTTCTCACACTACACTGCTGGCTCTTCCCTCTCTGAGAAATTTTTGGGGGAAAACCACTAAATTTTAATAAATAATACCTCAAACTAAAGTTAGGATAATACAATTGACATTGCTGGATTCCTTGTAAGACCAGGAATATTTTGAATATAAATGTCATATATTTTGCACAAAAGATAACATATTTACTCAGAGAAAACATTTTATCTAAAATTTGTATGTCTAATGCAAAATATATGATGTTTATATTCAAAATGATCACCAAATTATAAGAATTCCAGCAATGTAAATTATATTCTGGCCGGGTAATTTGTATGAATTTTATGAGCTAAAACAAATATCTTCAGTTAATAAAAAAAAAATATTCTTCACGACACTATCTGTCAATCAAAGTACCCCACCTTGCCTCCCCCCTCTTCCAACCGCGCGGTCAGTCCCAACCCTCCCCCCCACCCCCCACCAATCCTCCCTTCAAGAGAAAGAGTGGGTGAAAAAAATAAATTTTAACATTTTGTATTAAATAATACCTCAGATTAAAGTTAGGATAATATAATTGACATTGCTGGATTCCTTGTAAGACCAGGAATACTTTGAATATAAATGTCATATATTTTGCACAAAAGATAACATATTTACTCAGAGAAAACATTTTATCTAAAATTTGTATGTCTAATGCAAAATATATGATGTTTATATTCAAAATGATCATCAAATTATAAGAATTCCAGCAATGTAAATTATATTCTGACCGGGTAATTTGTATGAATTGTATGAGCTAAAACAAATATCTTCAGTTAATAATAAAAAAAAAATATTCTTCACAGGGTAACAGATGGTCGGTCGGTCCCTCCCTCCCCCCCACCCCCCACCAACCGTCCCAAGGAGATGTGTGGGAAAACCAGAATATTTTAACTTTTTAGTAATAAATAATACCTCAAACTAAAGTTAGGATAATATAATTGACATTGCTGGATTCCTTGTAAGACCAGGAATATTTTGAATATAAATGTCATATATTTTGCACAAAAGATAACATATTTACTCAGAGAAAACATTTTATCTAAAATTTGTATGTCTAATGCAAAATATATGATGTTTATATTCAAAATGATCATCAAATTATAAGAATTCCAGCAATGTAAATTATATTCTGACCGGGTAATTTGTATGAATTTTATGAGCTAAAACAAATATCTTCAGTTAATAAAAAAAAAATATTCTTCACAGGGTAACAGATGGTCGGTCGGTCCCTCCCTCACCCCCCACCAACCGTCCCAAGGAGATGTGTGGGAAAACCAGAATATTTTAACTTTTTAGTAATAAATAATACCTCAAACTAAAGTTAGGATAATATAATTGACATTGCTGGATTCCTTGTAAGACCAGGAATATTTTGAATATAAATGTCATATATTTTGCACAAAAGATAACATATTTACTCAGAGAAAACATTTTATCTAAAATTTGTATGTCTAATGCAAAATATATGATTATTATATTCAAAATGATCATCAAATTATAAGAATTCCAGCAATGTAAATTATATTCTGACCCGGGTAATTTGTATGAATTTTATGAGCTAAAACAAATATCTTCAGTTAATAAAAAAAAAAAAATATTCTTCACAGGGTAACAGATGGTCGGTCGGTCCCTCCCTCCCCCCACCCCCCGCCAACCGTCCCAAGGAGATGTGTGGGAAAACCAGAATATTTAACTTTTTAGTAATAAATAATACCTCAAACTAAAGTTAGGATAATATAATTGACATTGCTGGATTCCTTGTAAGACCAGGAATATTTTGAATATAAATGTCATATATTTTGCACAAAAGATAACATATTTACTCAGAGAAAACATTTTATCTAAAATTTGTATGTCTAATGCAAAATATATGATGTTTATATTCAAAATGATCACCAAATTATAAGAATTCCAGCAATGTAAATTATATTCTGGCCGGGTAATTTGTATGAATTTTATGAGCTAAAACAGGCAGTCAGGCAGGGTGGCGGGTGGGGCAAATCTAAAAATAGCGTCTCGAGCCGGACACTCACCGCGTATATGTGGAAAAAATCCGTGTTAAGTGAAAGTTCAGCTCTGGCGAGACACCGCGTATATGAAAAAACGCGTTAAGTGAAACCGCGTTAGGCGGGGTAATACTGTACAGTACAATGGTAAGTTTTTCAAATACAATGGTTATAGTAATTTCTTTTTTATCATCCAATTCCTAAAACAGCTATAAAGGGTAATTTTACAGTATAGCTTAGAGGTTTCACATATCTTTATAGTTTTTTATATGAAACTGCAGCCTATTGGAAATGCTTTATAAATGTGAAAGTGTATAGAAAATTTGGACAAGCATAGTCACACATTCCTATATAGAATCATAGAATGCATTAAGCCCTCTGAGCAAGTCAGGCTCTGGTGGATTGTTCTAGTGAGACAATCTTAATGTTTAGATATAGAGTTCAATCAAATCTATGGTCAAAATAAATGTCTGGTATAGTTCAAATCCTCAAAGTAAGAATCATGATTGTTTGGGGAACCAATGAACCATGGGAACTGTCCAGTTCCTGAGGCTAGGTTCCTACATGTATTGTAATGAAGTTGGTCATGCTCGAGATCCTAAATGGTGTAGCCTATTTCCAAATTTCTTTCAAGTTTTCACTCTTTAATTGTGGTCTGGAATATGATATATGGATTCAATGAAACTACAAAAAGTCAAAACAGAACAGGGAAGAAATAAGAGCACACAATCTTCACTCACATCACCCAGGCATAATGTGGTTAATACTGGAAGCAGGTAATATAATGGCTAATCTTATGGAATAAATACATTTATAAGACAATTAAATAGTTTGGATTAGTATTGTTGCAGAGCACTTCCGGGAATGAGAGATTTCCAGGTTACGAGATGACTCTCTCAAACACGGAAAAACATCCCTCATCCCGGAATTTTCCGGGTAACGGAAAAATGTTCTCGGAAGTTCCAGAAATTGCCCATTACAGCATCTCTCAAACCCGGAAAAATATCCCTCATCCCCGGAATCTTCCGGACAATGGAAAATTTTTCTCAGAATTTCCAGAAAATATGCCTGATTTTCATCTCTCAAACCCGGAAAAAAACACCCCATCCCTGGAATTTTCCGGGTATCGGGAAAAATGTCTTGTAATTTTCTGGAAAATCGTTCCCAAATCTGGAATTTTCCAGAAAATGCCGGCTTTGGGAATGATTTTCCGAGAAAATTCCAGCTATTGGAGAGTTCCGGGTTTGAGGGATTCCGGGTAACGGAGATATAACTGTACTTCCAAAATACTTCCCAATAAGTAAAGTATTATGATTCTTTTTTTTTTTTTTTAATAATACACCTTACATTATTACTATACTATCTAGTTATCCCTTGAACACTGTTCATAGTGGACATATGGTAGTGTAGTAGTGAAGGAAATATGAAGCAATATTTCTGACGTTTCATCTTGTGACACAACGTCAGGAATATAGCTCTATCTCTTAGTTGTGTTTCCTTCACTACCACACTGCAACCTAATTATCCTTTGTAAGTCAAAACAATAATGTTCTCAAACTGTTCTCTTACCTCTTGTTGCCAATGAGCATGATGACCATGTTAGAGTTGGAGTGCTGACGGGCATCCTCCAACCACTGTGTGAGGTGGTTAAAGGTTTCCCGCCTAGTGATATCATATACTAAAAGAGCACCAGCTGCCCCTCGGTAATAAGACCGTGTGATGGATCGGAATGCCTCCTGACCAGCCTGAAATTAAAAAAAACCAAAACAATATATATATACAGTCAACCCACACTTTACGCGGTTAATTCAACACACAGGGTACCGCGGAAAGTGAGAAACGCGTAAAGTGAACAACATAACATATGGGATTAATTGAAATAGAGACCGGCTGACCCCCAAACTCCACTTTTTCCGACACAATACCTATGTTCTAGTAAAAATAACATCTTAATTTTATGATGGTACATGCACACAATTAATACTTGAGAGAAATAGAGGAATACAGTCGCCAAGTTAATGCCCATTCAAATAAATAATGGACTCAACTCCCTCCCCCTCTTCTCACACTACACTCGCTGGCTCTTCCCTCTCTGAGAAATTTTTTGGGGAAAACCACGAGATTTTAAGGTATAGTAATAAATAATACCTCAAACTAAAGTTAGGATAATATAATTGACATTGCTGGATTCCTTGTAAGATCAGGAATATTTTGAATATAAATGTCATATATTTGCACAAAAGATAACATATTTACTCAGAGTAAACAAAATACTTAAAGTAGATCTAAAATTTGTATGTCTAATGCAAAATCTATGATGTTTATATTCAAAATTATCATCAAATTGTAAGAATTCCAGCAATGTAAATTATATTGTGGCCCGGTAATTTGTATGAATTTTATGAGCTAAAACAAATATCTTCAATAAATAAACAAAATATACTTACCGAAATACGATCTGTCAATCAAAATACCCCACCTCCCCCCCTCTTCCCACCTGCTCCCTGGGTCCCTCCCTCCCTCCCTCCCTCCCTACCCCTCACCCCCACCTTCCCTCCCTACCAGAGAAATGATTGGGTTATAACAGTATATTTATATTTTTAGTAATAAATAATACCTCAGACTAAAGTTAGGATAATATAATTGACATTGCTGAATTCCTTGCAAGACCAGGAATATTTTGAATATACACTTCATATATTTTGCACAAAAGATAACATATTTGCTCCGAGTAAACAAAATGCAGTGGGGTATGCTATAACGAATCTAATTGGTTCTAGAACCTTGTTCGTTATAGCAATCGTTTGTTATAGGATTAATCCGTTCCAGGCCCCCAAATACAACCACTTAACACTGAAAAATATAATATAAAATTGTAAAAATTGTAAAAAAGTGCATTAAATTATATTCTGGCCGGATAATTTGTATGAATTTTATGAGCTAAACAAAAAAATTATACTTCACCCGCGTAGATGAGTAGATGCACCGCGTAAAGTGGGAATTCCGGTTCTGGCAGGGTACCGCGTAAATGTAGAAACGCGTAAAGTGAAACCGCGTAAAGCGAAGGTTCACTGTATGTATATATATATATATATATATATATATATATATATATATATATATATATATATATATATATATATATATACAGTGAGTTCTGCTATAACGCGTGTTTTGATAACGCGAATTTGCTCGAGCGCGATTTATGAATTAGGAACGATATTTGTATAACGCGAACGCTTGTTTGCTATAACGCGATTTTTGCTTAGTATTTCTTCAATTTTGTGGTACAGTGGGGTATGCTATAACGAATCTAATTGGTTCTAGAACCTTGTTTGTTATAGCATTTGTTCGTTATAGGATTAATCCGTTCCAGGCCCCCAAATACAACCACTTAACACTGAAAAATATAATATAAAATTGTAAAAATTGTAAAAAAGTGCATAAATATGCATCTAAACCCCTGAAATAAAGAATATCATTAATATTTGTAATAAAAAAACAATAAATTAGAAAAAAAAAAAAAAATTAAATAATGTTCGTTGTAGGAGTTTCGTTCGTTATAGCATACCCCACTGTATTAACTGTGAATATAGTAAAGAATATCAACGAGAAGCGTTCTGGTGATAGAATTCCCGGTGATGATCGTAAAAGAAAGGATATAACACTTGAAGAGAAGCTCGATTTTATCAACCTCAAAATCACCCTTCTCCCCCATCAACTAAAGTGTTACATTTACTGTATGATTTCATTATTAGATATGAATGTAAAATTTATTTAGACTGTGCTATCCTTTGTATTAGGCTAACTACTAAATTTTTTCGATTTCGAGTACAGTATTACCCCGCCTAACGCGGTTTCACTTAGCGCGTTTTATCATATACGCGGTGCCTTGCCAGAGCTGAACTTTCACTTAACACGGAATTTTTCATCATATACGCGGTGAGTGTCCGGCGCGACGCTATTTTTAGATTTTCCCCACGCGCCACGCGCCCCTGCCCGCCTGCCTGCCTGCCTCTCCCTCCTCCTCCCTCCGCTTGGGTAAGCGGCGCGGTAAGGTTGCGCAGTGTGTGTCTTTGTTGCGTTATCACTGACGTCATATGACGTATCGGACTGTGATTGGCCATGCATCCCTACCCCCCTCTGCTGCTAGCTGTAATTGGCTTAAAGTATTATGACGTGACCACCCCGGGAAGGGAGGGAGGGAGGGAGGAGAGACGATGCTTGACCTAGCTGCGGCAGTTTCATCCCTCAAGGCCACACCGTGTAAACGCGCATCCATTGTTCAGTAAAATGGCTTCCGCCGGACCACCACCGCCCCCAGAGAGAGACCTTTCCTTACCTGGACCCAGCGGCACTAAGCCAAAGAAGACACGACGTTCCTTAAGCTACGAGGTGAAGTACCAAATTGTTCAAGATTTGGAGAAAGGAACACGGCAAGTTGATCTCGCGCGCCAGCATCGCGTCAACGAATCTACGATTCGCACGATCAAGAAGGATGCAGCCAAGATCAAAGAGCACATGAAAATCACAAAGTCTGCAGGTGCTTCATCTATCAGGTATTGCCAGAACAGGGTGCTGGCAAAAGTGGAAAATTTGCTGGCGAGTTATTTGGTTCGTCAGGCGCGACGCAACATGGCGGTGGACACGCGCTCAGTGCAGGAGTACGCACGTGAGCTATACGCAGCAGTGTCACGTAAGCTGGGAATTGCAGAGCCCAAACCCTTCAATGCTTCCTCTGGTTGGCTGCATAGGTTTAAGAAGAGGAACAAGATCACCAACATCAACATTGGTGGTGAGGAAGCGAGTGCTGACCGTGTGGCGGCTAGAGATTTTCCTCCGTTTTTACGTGAGATTATGGAGGAAGGACAGTACACCGACGACCAGGTGTTTAACATGGACGAATCTGGTCTTTTCTGGAAAAAGTTACCTTCCAAGACCTTCGTTGTCCAGTCTGCCAGCAAGGTAAGGGGTCGGAAGTTGCAGAAGGAACGCATCACCGTCCTGTTTACCACCAATGCCTCCGGTACCTGTAAACCAAAGTTATCGGTGATTCACACAGCCCGCAAGCCGCACGCCTACAAGAATATGGACATGAACAAGCTTAATGTCCACTGGCTAACCGCACGTAAGGCGTGGATGTCCTCTTCTCTGTCCCTCTTCTGGTTTGACAACTGTTTTGTTCCCGACGTGAAGAAATTCTGCGAGCAACAGAATGTTCCATTCAATATTTTGTTGCTCCTTGACAACGCACCTGGACACTCGCCCCTACTTATGGATCGTCACCCCAACGTAAAAGTGGTCTTCCTTCCTCCCAACACTACGTCATTAATCCAGCCCATGGACCAGGAGTTGATCTGCAATGTGAAAGCTGCGTACTCTGCAAAGAAGTTCAAGCTGCTGAACGACTCTACCAACACCAAGGATGAGTTGCGTAAGCTGGGTGACACCGACAGCGAGAGCAAAAGCGACGAGGACAAGGAACAAGAGGCGGTGACTCAAGAACTTCTCGTCAAACAATTTTGGAAGAAGTTTAACGTTAAACAAGCTGTAGACTTCTTGGTGGAGGCATGGGATCTGCTGACTATTGCTATGATTCGTCACGCATGGAGACATGTGTTGCATGGCATACCAGGTGAGAGGAGGAGTGAACCTGTGACTGGTCAGGTTCAGACTGTTGCAGTAGCAGTGGACCTTGCCAGAGAAGCTGCGCTCAATATTACAGCTGAAGGCTTCTCCAAGACCACCAACGAAGACATCCTGGAGGTGATCAGAGATCCTGAAGTGACAGCCGACGAGATGTTGGAAGAAGAACACGCCAGTGAAGAGGAGGAAGAAGGTGCGTCATTCTCCGAAGAACCTAGTTTAAGTCATAGTGATATTAAGTGTGCCATAGAGTTTGCAGAAAAAATTAAGTCCGTCCTTTCCCGCGACAATGACGATGACCGCTATGAAGTCTTCCATACCCGGCTGGTGCAGGCTATGGAGCCGTACATCACGGTGTATCATGACAACATCAACGCCAGCCGTCAGCAAAGCATAACCGAGTTCTTCGCCCGCAACCCACCACAGCCAGCCCAAGCCAGTGATAGTGAAAGTGAAGTTGACTTTGAGGGATTTGTCAGGGAAGCCCTGACAACTGTAAGTGACAGTGATGGTGATTCACCTAGTAATGGTGATTCACCTGAGGGCCAGTAATCTGCCCTCTGCCTCGGAACCAGCCTCCATCCCCGTATGCCGACCCATCTCTTCTACAACCGTAAGTGTTACATCTAACTTTTAGTTTCTCTAACTTAACCTTCATTTTTCCTATGTTAACCTTTATCTTTCCTAACCTAACCTCTTCTATATTACTTGTTTTTTCATACCATCATAAAGTTAAGATAGAATTTTTACTACAACATAGTTATGTGTCGTCAAAAAGTGGAGTTTGGGGGTCGGGCTGGTTTCTATTGGAATTAATCCCATATGTTCTGTTGTTCACTTAACGCGGATTTCACTTAACACGGGACCCTCTGGGTTCAATTGACCGCGTTAAATTGAATTCTAACTAATAATATATATATATATATATATATATATATATATATATATATATATATATATATATATATATATATATATATATATATATATATATATATATATATATATATATATATATATATATATATATATATATATATATATATATATATATATATATATATATATATATATATATATATATATATATATATATATATATACTGTATACATATATATATATATATATATATATATATATATATATATATATATATATATATATATATATATATAT
>NW_024737068.1:3885627-3924139 GCF_018991925.1 Homarus americanus
ATCTCCTCCAAACAATACAACACTAAATTATAGAAACACAAACATATGTAACTTATCCCCTGGACAGCCCTAGGAGAGACTCAAATAGGGTCAGACACGTGGTCTGAAATACATCAAGTGGTAATTCCTCCTCAGTCAGACCAGCATTAATTGCCCTTGCCCATGATGGTATTTCAGGACATTTGGGAATCCTGAAACATATAAAAAGCTCCTCCAACACTATTACTGGCCTGGACTTAGGAAGGATGTGTCAAAGTACCTAAAAATCTTGTCATATTTGTCAAATGGTAGGAAAACCAAATGAAAGTATACCAGCAGCTCCCATTAAGACCATCCCAGTATTTTCTACACCATTTGAAAAGATTGTTGTGGATTGGGGCCCATTACCAAAGACTAAGAAGGAAATCAATACCTGCTCACAGTTATGGATACCAGTACACGTTATCCTGAGGCTTTTCCCTTAAAGCATCACTTCAAAATGTAATTAAACCTCTTTTGCACCTTTTCACTTCGGTGGACATGTTGAAAGGATATTATCAAGTGGGACCTACGTATAGGGCAAAAATAATCTCAGCTTTTATAACTCCATTTGGTCTTTTTCAATATTTGGTTATGGCGTTTGGCTTTTCTAATGCTCTGGCCACATTCCAGAGGGCAATCAATCACCTGATTCAGGACCTAGGTGGGACGTTCGCCTACCTGGATGACCTGGTGGTGGTGTCGGACGGCTGGGACGAACATCTGGTGCGTTTGGAGATACTGTTCGCACGACTGCAAGAGACTGGATTCACCATAAACCTGGCTAAATCTGCTTTTGGCCGGGCCTCAGTGACTTACCTGGGACATATCGCTGGGCATGGTATTGTGAGACCCAAGGACGCAAACGTTAAAGCCATCTTGTCCTTCCCCACTCCAAGGACGAGGAAGGAACTCATGCGCTTCCTGGGATGTGCGGCTACTACCGTCGGTTCTGCAGTAACTTCTCCAGCGTGCGGACCCCCCACAGACCTTACCAGTTCTGAGGTCCCTTACATCTGGAACCAGAGATGCGACCAGTCTTTCCACCACCTCAAAGCCTTTCTTGCTCCAAGCCTGTAGTCCACCCCCCTGACTACACCTTGCCCTTCCATCTGCAAATCGACGCTAGCGGTGTCGGAGTGGGGGCTGTGCTCCTACAACCCGATCCAACCACTGATGTCCTTCACCCTGTGGCATACTACTCCGCCAAGTTGAAAAACATCAGACCAACTACTCGACCATAGAAAAGGAGGCCCTGGCTCTGGTGTTGGCAATAAAGAAGTTTGAATGACCTCCGTCTTTCCCACAAACAACCCTAGTCTTCACCGACCATAACCACTCACGTTCATCCAAACGAACAAGACCTCCAACCAGCGAATCATCCGCTGGGCTCTCCTCACCCAGCCCTATAATCTACAAGTCCGGCACATAAGGGGGTGGACAACCTGATTGCGAACTCCTTATCCCGAGCTCAGTGGAAATGCAGCAGCTACTCAGACGCACCAGGTGATCACTTCGCCCGCGCTTATGGAGGTCTTTGGAGGTGTGTTACGAACCGCGCCATCAATTGTCATGATCTACCTACCCAGCACTACGAACCACGCCATCTATTGTCCTGATCTACTACTCCAGCACCACGAGCAACGCCATCTTGGGACGAAACCCGAGTATGACTAGTCTTAGTTACCACTCTGGGGTTTCCTTCTCCATATCCTGGTTGTTGCGTTACCTCCTCCAAGTCTTCCTCATCAGCTCCAGTTCGATGGAGTTCAGTTCACTCTGGGAAGTGACCACAGGATCACCTATCCTGAAACCTACGGCACAGTGACTACCTACCGTCTTCTACAATACTCAGCCTTACTCGTCAGCCATCTCAGCCCGCACTTAAGTATTTGTAATCTAATATTGCCTCCCGCCTCCACCTTGCTTCAAAATTGTTGTATGTTGTATAAATATGTATATACTGTTAATGTATAGGTTAAGTATAAGGGTAAATTATAGAAAGCTGAATATTTTGTAGGAATTTATGGTATTTATTATACACAACACAAACTCGCATCCTTTGTCAACCCTTTTATAGTCCGATTGTCTTTGTTTTTTATTGTTGTCGCCTGTTGGGATCTGGGTAGACTTTAGCTATATTCTAAATCCCCAACTCGTAACAATGATTAAACAATTAAAGGAATCAAACAAATAATGGGAGTCAGCAATTAATGGATTCAAACAATTAAATGGAGTCAACAATTGATAGAATCGAACAATAAAGGGGAGTCAGCAATTAATGGAATCAAACAATTATAGAATCAAACCATGAACAAATATTTCCTACGGCAGTGGCCCTGGGGGAAGGTTCTGGAACACGGTGATGCACATTCAGGGTAGGGAAGCGCCCATTCAACTCCACACTCGAGCGACGTCTTGTAATGGCAGGAGAACACCGGGGCACAGACGGAATGTGATGAACTGACGGTCGTGGTATGCGGTAGTGGTAGATGACCAGAGAGTTGGCAGTTGATAGGTGAAGGTCTGGGAACACAGCCCACGAGTCCAGGACCTATGATGAGATCACAGCCAGAGTTTGACGGACAGCAGGGTAGCTAGATACTGACTGTATGACGGCTGGGTTGAATCTGCCGGTCGCGCAGATAGTCGCTGCCGTTCTCACCTCTGTCCAACCACCCCAAGTGTCGTCTGCACCAGCAAGCGAGCGAGTTAGCAGCGGTAACCAGCCGGAGGATCGTTTCCGCCCTTACAAAGGCTAAGGGAGTAAACCCCTAACGAAAAATCTGTGGTGGAGCCCGGCATCAAGCAGACATACTTACAGAGCTTCAACAAGACCCCAACGGCGGTATAGGCGGAAGAGGTGACCACCAAGGGAACCAAACGACTACAACGGCGGACGAAGGCAGTGGATGATGGACAGGCTACTAAGGCGAAACCCAACAAACTGGGCTATCGGCATCCATTGCAACTCTCCTTCTCCCCAGTCGTTGCAACATTTGCCCCACTGAATCAGGAAAGGGGAGAGCCAAGATGTGTGGTTGCAGCCTGCTCTCCTTCCTCACCACATAAATCAACTCATGAGCAGCCATCATCCAGCTCATCATATCTCTCATCATCATCAAAACTCCTACTGTATACCCTCAAAAGTCCTATGGCGACGGGGATAGGCAGAGATGACTGCAAGAGTCTCTAGTCACAACTCTGAACATTGGCGGCACATATAAGATGGTCGTTTATGCCCTGGGATCTTGGCAGCAGTGCAATCCGGTCTTGTCTGTTTGACTGAGCAGCCCTTCCAAGGAGCCGCTCCGCTCACCCCACATGGGGAGGGGTCTAGAAACATAGCCTTTCTAAAAAAACAACCTGACTGGGCAGCCGCACCCAGTAAAGTTATCCTCATTCGGTCGAAAACACAATCAAAATCACAGATCCGAACAAAAACAAACCATACAACCTCTTATGGTCACTGCATGGAATGTTAGGATCCTTTTGGATACTGGCACAAATGAGCTTCCTGGAAGAAGAACTTCCCTTGTGGCAAAAGAGCTGGCTAGGTATAACATCGACAGAGCAGCCATTAGTGAGTCCCGGCTCCCAGACGAGGGTCAACTTTTACACCGACCTCGACAGAACGCTAACCTCTATCCCCAGAGAAGATAAGGTTGTGCTCCTTGGTGAATCCAATGGCAGAGATGCTGACATTTGGAAGGGAACCATAGGGAGAAATGGACTAGGCAAGTGTAATCCCAACGGCCTATTCCTCCTCAGCAAGTGTGCTGCACACAACCTCACTATCACCAACACCTTGTTTAGGCAGGCCTACAAGTTCAAGGATTCGTGGCAACACCCACGATCAAAACACTGGCATCTCATTGACTACATCATTGTCAGAGAAAGAGATCGCCGAGATGTCCTCATCACCCATGCCATGCATGGCTCAGACTTCTACGACACTGATCATCGGCTCGTCAGAGCCAAGCTCTCTTTTCATGTCGCCCCAAAACGGCGAAGGCAGCAAGCCTCCAGAAGAGGTTTGAACACTAAGCGTCTGGAGAATCCAGCGGTAGCAGTGTAGCACATGCTTTCAGAGAGCAACTCGAATATGGGCTGATAAACAATCCAACAAAAACAACTCAAACCCCAGTGCCAAATGGGATATTCTCAATACTATCATGACAAAAACTTGCAGAGACCCTCGGCCAGATCGAAAGAATACACCAGGACTGTTTTTATGAAAATTACCGGGCAATTAATGTAATTTTCGATGAAAAACGAGCTACTTTAACTGACTGGCAAAACAACCCTCAGTCTTGGACCAAGGCTGATACCTTCGGCAAGAAGAAAACGGCGGTCCAGTGGGAACTTCGCAATCTAAACAATGACTGGTTTAAAATTAAAGCACGTGAAACACAAAAATTTTAAGATCATCACAAGATGCGCGAATTTTTCATTTCCACTAAACCATTTTATGGGCCAATCACTCGTGGAGCAGCCCCCCTTCGCTCATCCGACGGTAACTCCCTAATTAAAGATGATGAGGGCCTCCTTCAGCGCTGGAAGGAGCACTACCATTTACTGCTCAATTGAAACACCGGTCCCTCTGCATCCAGAGCATGATGAGGTAGCTACTGCCATCAAACAGATGAAAAATAACAAAGCCTCAGGGCCTAATGGAATCCCAGCCTAGCTGTATAATGCAGGAGAACCTCTACTTACCAGCCGTTTTCACTCTCTCTTGGAGAATATATGGGACAACGATGAAGAGATTCAGCTTCGGATCAAATGTGCATCCCAAGTCTTTGGCAGACTCCATACCCGTGTCTTTCGCTGTAGGGAGCTGCAATTACGTACAAAGTTATACTTATATTGAGCATTGCTCTTCCCCACCCTGCTGTATGGCAGCGAGACATGGGTCACGTACAGGAGGCACTTCAGGCACTCGAAAACTTTCACCAACGTAGTTTACGTTCCATCCTCCGAATTCGCTGGGAAGAACAGGAGAACAAATGTCAGTTTCTTGCTGACACCAACTGTTAAAGCATCGAGGCTACTATTATCCATGAACAACTGTGCTGGACTGGCCATGTTAGTTGCATGACGACGGTACACTGCCAAAGCAGCTATTTTACAGTTGCCTAACGAATAGTAAACTTAACGCTGGCGGGCAACTGAAAAGGTATAAGGATAGTTGTAATCGCCTTTAGAGCGATCATGGGTAATTAACACCAGTCATGTTGCACTTGAACATTATAATTCGGTCAAACCTGCTGAATACAATCCATTCTTAGTATTTCAAATATTAAATCATATGTAGGTAATCATACAGAAATGTCTAATTGCTATATTTTCATGATGTCACAGTGACAAACAATATAATGGACACATTCAACCTAAGTAAACGTAAGTACAAGTTGAACTTACGTGTCAAGGTCTCAAGTGAATAGGTTGGGTGTTAACCCTATGATGGTAAGAGCTGAAGTGTTGAGACCCTGCCAGGCTAACACGTGTTGCAGCGTCAGTCCTTTTATGATACAAACAAGTCTCTCCCTACCGCTACACAACACCATCAGTACTTCTAGTCTCTGTATTTTCACTACTAAATACTCTACATGCGGTCAGGCACGCCCACTAAACATGTCATGACTTATAACTTAACATAATGTTTGTTTAAGGGTTATCCTTTTAGAGTTATCCTATTAGGGTTATTCTAATCATTACTTCTTGCGGTAACACCCCCGCCATTGAGCGTTCACGCTCTAAACCAGATCAGGCCTATGGTACTTAATTTTGTCACGTTCTAGTGACCAAGCTGCCATCGGGCTGTTTGATACTTAACTTTGTCACGTTCATGTGACTACACTGCCCTCAGGCCGGTAGTACTTATCATTTCCTTAGGACATCTCGGTCCTTTAACGTTCGGACCTCACAATCTTCTTGTGTGGGTACTCAAGTCATTTTCCTGGCTGACCCCGTCAGCCCCTTCCATTGCTCCCTCCAACAAGCATAACTTAGTTACAGGTCGCAGCATCATAGACGTTGCTGTCTTTAGCATTGCTTGTCATACAAGTCCATCCTCGCCAACCTTGACATCCATCACTCGACCAAAGTGCCATTGGTTGCGTGGACTATTTGCTTCTGCTATAATGATTAAGTCACCAGGGCGGAAGTTGCGTCGTGGTCTGAAATGCCCTTGTCGAGTTCTGAGTTGAGGAAGGTACTCCTTCAGCCAACGCTTCCAAATTGATCTGCAAGGTACTGGACATGCTTCCACCTTCTGCTATATGATTCACCTATTGACCGTCCACCTAAAGGGAGATTACCCTTTTTACCGAGGTGTAAAAATTAACAGGTGTCAGAGCCTTCGGTTCATTTGGAGTGTTTGGCACCGGGGTGATTGGCCTTTCGTTAACTATGGCCTCCACTTCTCAGAATAGTGTTTGCAGACGTTCATAGTCTAAAACTTGCGAGCCCACAATTGATGTAAGACTTTTTTTACTGTGCGAATCTGTCTTTCCCATACTCCCCCCATGTACGGGGCAGCTGGTGGATTGAAGTCCCAATCAATATCTGCTTTCAGTAAGGCACCTTTGAGCCTGTCATCTTGCTCTCAACTTTTAACAGCCAGTTTGAGTTCTTTGGCTGCACGTACCATGTTTGTCCCGTTGTCCGACCTCATACGCTCTTGAGTACCTCTGCGTCGTGAGAACCTTGTTACTGCGTTAAGTAAGGCATCTATGTCTAATGAGGCCAGGACCTCTAGGTGAACAGTTCTAATAGTCAGACATGTAAACAGACATCTCTAACGCTTGACCTGTTTCCTCCCTACCTTGATTATGAAGAGACCAAAACAGTCCGTTCCGGTGTAAGGAAATGGTGCCTTTCCAGGTGTGACCCGATCTATTGGCAAGTCAGCTTGCCTTTGATGTATACTTCTCCAGTTGTTTCGTCGGCACACTACACAGCGTCGTATGATTCTGTCAAGCAAGCGTCTGCCCTGAGGGATCCAATACCTATGCCTCACACATGCCATCGTGTGCTCTCGTCCAGCATGTCCGGCTTACTCTTCGTGCATTTCCCGTATTTTGATTTCGGTGACGTGGTGGTCTCAAGGCAGCAAGATTGGCTCCTCAACACTTCACCCAAGGAGGGTTCCTTTAATTCTTCCTCCTGACCTGAGCAACATTCTCTCTTCCAAGTATGGTTCCAGTTTATATAGCTTACAGTCCCTGGGCAGTTAACCCTTTACGACAGTATGTACTTCTTTCTCATAAACTTCTTTCTGCACAAAGCGTATAATTGTTTCTTCAGTCGACTGTAATTCCTCAGTGTTGAGCTTCTTCAGCTTGAGGCGCAGGTCTCTGGTCCTTATGCTTGTTCCGAGCCACCGAATGAACCTTTTAATCCATGCCACCCCTCTCACCAAACAATACCATGATTAGTACCTGAACCACAGTTTACCCAGGAACCGTTTTGACTGCTCACTCACTGCCAGAGCCACTACAGATCTCTGGTGTGCGTCTCCTTTCAACTCCAGTAAGTCGTTCTGAGCTACTGGCAATTCCTTTCCTTTTGACCACTGTTCTTCCTTCAGTAGAAAATCTGGACCTCGTATCCACCGAGATCCAGCGACCAGGTGCAAAGCGGGTAATTCCCTAGTTGCATCATCTGCTGGATTCAGTGATGTGCATACATGTCTCTACTGGTCGATTCTTGACAAATCTTGTATAACTGCTTTCCTGTTGGCTACAAACGTTTGAAGTCGTCTGCTCGAATTTGCGATGTACTGCAAGACTAACATGCTATCCGTCCAAAAGTAAGATTCATTTCTTGGCGAATCGTTCGATCAGCGTTCACCGTCAGGACAGCTGCACAAAGTTCCAGCCTTGGTATTGTTAGTTGCTTGAGTCGGGCCAGCTTGGCCCGTCCGTACACGAAGGAGCACTGAATACTTCCGTCATAGTCTACCAGCCTCAAATAAGTCACCGCACTGTAGGCAGCTTGCGATGCATCGCAGAATGTGTGCAACTGTGCTGAGACGATTTCCTTTTCACATGCTCTTTTCAGGAATCTGGGTACACTAAACTTCCCCAGATGGGCCAGTTCTCCTAGCCAGGTTCTCCAGGCCGTGAGATTGATAGCTGATAAGAGTGCATCCCATCCTAGTCGACGTCTGCATTCATCCTGGAATAATGTCTTAGCCTGACGATGAATGTGGCCACAAACCACATTGGATCGTAAATGGAACTGATAAGGCTTAGTAATCCTCTCCTGGTCGCTGGCCTTGAATGTGTTTGCACCTTGATGACGAGCTGATCAACTTCCAGGAGCCACCAAAGCCCCAGGGCTCGCTCCATTGGCAACTAGTCTTGCCTCAGATCAATTTCCTTCAGTCCATTTTGCCTCTACCCCGGTAGGATGGTAGCCAACACTCCTTTATGATTACTGGCCCACTTAGTTAACCGAATCCTCCGCGAGTCAGTAGTCTTCTTAGCTGACACGCAAATATTGAGGCCCCATTTGGCGAGTTCAGCGACATGAGTAGGTCCGCCACATTGAAATTGACTTCCGCTAGCGCTACAATATTGAGAAACTCTGACCTCTGGTCCAGAAATGTGCGCCGAAGGGTGTAAATTGCATATGAAGGGCTCCACACCCCGCCAAAGATATGCAACTTCATCCGGTAAGTAGCTGGCTCTCTAATCAAGTCCCCATTTTCCCACCAGAGTAATCTTAATGCATCTCTATGTTCTGGCGCGACTTGGATTTAATGGTACATAGCCTCCACATCTGCCATGATGGGTGAAGTCCCTTGGCGAAATCTAAACAGAACTCTAAGTAATTTGTTATTGAAGTCTGGACATTGTAGTATCTGGTTGTTCAGCGATGTCCCTTTGTGTTTGGCTGCACAGTCAAAAACTATGCAGACTTTGTTTGTCTTATTTGGGTTCAACACCATGTGATGAGGCAGATACCAAAACAGTCCGGTAACTGACTCAAGCCGTAACTTAGGCACCAATTCAGCCTATCCTTCAGCGAGCAGTTTATCTACAGGGTGTCCATAAATGATTACCCTAAAAACAGTGGTAGACCATGCTTTAATCAGGGTAATCATTTATGGACACCCTGGGTATTTCCCCCACATATCCTTCTCGCAACTGTGTATCCTTGGACAGTCTCCTCTTAAGCCCTTCCAGTCGATGCTCTGCCATGGTCTTGTTGTTTGGGAGTTCCCTGTTCTCATCACAGAACGGTATGGGAAATTGGTAATGACCATTAGCTTTGATGCCAGACTCTGACCATAGCCTCAACACTCATTTGTCCTCAAGCAAATAAACCGCTGACTGCAAGGCTCTACCAATGCTACCATCCCCATTTTCAAGCTCCCCAAAAAAGCTTAACTTGTCTTTCCAGACGGGTTTCAGTACTCACGGCAGTTTCAGGCACCAGGCATCCCAACATGCAGGTTTCTTTTACGTCTTGGTGCCCAACCGATCCATTCACTGTCCAATCCAGTCGCGTTCTTACTGCGAATGGCATTCCGTCCCTTCCTGCTCTGTCCTCCAAAGGTACCAGGGCTTGTGGCACATCGTGTTATATCAGAATTTTTATGCCCTGGCTCTGTTGTTCCTGTAGCTCCACACCTCGCAGAGGGTCCACCTTGAAATATCACTTACTGTCACCATGGAGTTGCGCAGTGTTGTGGGGAATTTTTTTTGTAATGTGTACTTTCGACATCAGTATGGTCCTGCCTCATTTTATGCCCACGCCAGCCATCACTAAATCTACTTCCGCTGACTTGTGCATCGTTTCTTGCGCAAGTGTACCCTTGATTACTAGGGTAGGTGTCCCTTTTACCCTTAGTTTCTGTGCCAGATCTTTGGTACAATACGACCTGTCGCTGCCTGAGTCCAGGAGAGCAAAAGTTCTGACTTGGTTTCATTGGTGTGAGTCCTTGCCCCGAATCTTCACACTCACTATGGGCAGCACAATCTTGGTGTGTTTTCTTGATAGTCAGATATCCCCTTCGTAGCTGTATGGGTTTTAATGACCGTCTTTTGTTTCCGTGTGATAGACATGGCCTATTTGTCTGGCCTTGTACAAATCGTCGCTGACTTTCAGGGCCATGCCAGCATCAGAGGTGCCTGCCTCCTGTTCACGTGACCTTGCAAATCTCGCTTCATGCCACCCTTGCTTGTGTTTGGCGTATTTACAGTAAGAACCTCCCTTCATTCTTGATGCAACAGCTTAGATTGCTTCTCCTTGCACCAATTTCTGCCACACCTGAAGCGTGATCAAAAATGTGTCCTATTCTTAGACACAAGAAACAACAACGTAATCTTTTCACCCTTTCTAATCTCTCCTTTACTGACATGCTCGGAACTCGTCGCACCCTGCTAATCCATGCATTCTGGAGCACAAAGGGCATGAGCCCCTTTCAGAGCTGGTTTTTCTCACATTGCTTTTCTCTTCACTGATAGTCACAAGGCTCACAGTTCGTTTGCTTGACGAGGATCCTTCTGGTCTTTTCTTGCTTCTTGACTATCCTCGCTTGATAGCAGAGCCATGTCATCCATCGCCACCGCTTTCTCCTCCAAGTATATCGCTAACCACATCACCAGCCCAGTTCTGTGTCCTGTCTGAGGTAGCTGCCGCCCGACCTGGACACCCTAGTCGCGCGCACTGTGGGAACTGCGGCGTGACACATTCCTTGGGCAAAAACAACTGCCCTGCAAGTGTGGCCACATGTCGCAATTGCTCTAAGGTTGGTTACTTCTAAAGGTGTTGTAGGATTAAGACAGCCCTAAGCGCTTCTTTGGATGTGTCAGGTGCTGTCACAGTGGCAACGGCCCAGCTATCCCTCCACCCCAGGTTACAAGTGTTCCTGACCCAGGCTGGGGGCAATTCCCCCGCCACCCCTGTGCTGGCTGTGGCCGACACGGGTGCTATGGTGTGTGTGGCAGGGCCATCCCTGCTCCAGGACACCGGTTTGTGCCCGGGGCAACTTCAGGCCCGTAATGGCCTGAGGGACGTGGCGAACAAACAGCTCAAGTGTCTGGGGTTCGCCCCCTGCCACCTCAGTGTGGGCGAGGGGACCACCGTCCAGGAGGTCTAGTTCTTGCAGACAGCCAAGGCCCTCTACCTGTCATTGAAGGCCTGCAAGTGCCTCAAATTGGTGCCTGTCGACTTCCTGCTCCATAGGCGTGCTGTGGCTGCCGTGGGCGATAGAGGGGGGCAGCACACTGCCGACGACCTACCTCCGAACCCTGGACCTAAGAGCAGTCGTGTCCCTCCTAAGCCAGTTGAGATGCTCTTGCCTCCTTTGGAGGAGAATGTGGCCAGATTGGAGGCATGGCTGCTCACACATTTTTCATCCACCGCATTCAACACCAGCAGGTCCCCACTGCCAGTCATGACTGGTCCCCCTCACCGTATCCACCTGACGCCCAGCACGACCCCCTACTCCTGTCACACACCTACTCCCGTTCCGAAACACTGGGAAGCGGAGGTGAAGGCCCAGTTGGAGGAGGACGTCAGGAGAGGCGTCATTCAGCCAGTGCCTGCTGGTGAGGCTACGGAGTGGTGCGCCAGGATGGTCGTGGTGGCCAAGTAAAACGGTCAGCCCAGGCGCACTGTAGACTTCCAATGCCTCAATGCAAGCTGTCTGAGGGAGACGCACCACACACCTGCACCATTCGACATGGTGTCTGGGGTGCCAGTGCACTCGTTCAAAACCGTCGCCGACGCCTTTTGGGGATTTCATCAAGTGGAGTTGGAGGAGGAGAGTAGACGCCTGACCACATTCATCACGCCGTGGGGCCGTTTTCGATACTGTAGGACGCCCATGGGACATTGTTCAGCGTCAGATGCCTACACCAAGAGGTTTACAATGCTATTCAGGATGTGCCCCGCAAGTACAAGTGCTTGGATGACACTCTCCTCTATGACTCCAGTGTGAAGGGGGCGTTCTGGCACACCTACGATTTTCTGGAGACCTGCGCCCGCACAGGTATCACACTGAAACCAGAAAAGTTCTTGTTCTGCCTGAGAGAAGCCGAATTTGTGGGTCGGACCTCTACCAGCCCACTGCCCAACGTCAGTCAGCCATCAAGGACTTCCCCATACCTGATCAGCCATCAATCACTGACATCAGGGCCTGGCATGGCCTGGTTAACCAGTGGGCTCCCTTCCTTGCCACTGCACCTGTGATGGAGCCCTTCTGTGAGCTCCTTAAGAAGCCAGTTGGCAAGCGGGTGTATTGGGACGACCAGCTGCGGCTCAAGTTTCGCCAGGCACAGGACACCATCTGTCAGTTGGCCAGGGACGGCTTGGTATACTTACAAATCCAGGCTTACGGCAGCTGTCACGGATTGGAGCAGGGATGGCATCGGCTTCGTCGTCCTGCAACAATACCGTGCCTATGCCTCTCCAGAGACGCCCTTCTGCTGCAGGGGAGGATGATGGTTGGCTCTGTGCGGTAGCCGACATCTGAGCACGGCCAAGGCCGGCTACGCTGCAATAGAAGGGGAGGCCCTGGAGGTGGTATGGTGCCTGTGCAAAGCCAGGCTGTTCCTCCTTGGCTGCCCGAACCTCATTCTGGTGATGGACCACCGCCCCTTAGGTGGTTTGCTAGGGGACAGAGCCCTCACGGATGTGGCGAATCCGCGCCTGTTCAGGCTCAAGGAGAACACCCTGCAGTTCCGGTTCACGGTCAAGTACATGCCAGGGAAATGGAACTGTGCGGCTGATTCCGTATCCCGTTTCCCTCCCTCAGGGCGGCGCCCAACGGTGAGGACATGGACCAAGAGGAGGACCTGTGCGCTCTGCAATGTGTGTGGTCACAATCGCAGTGCTGGATCAAAATGGGTGCATCACTATGGACGAAGACACTGTGTGCAAAGCGGTTGCGGACGACCCAGTATACCAGGTTCTCGTGTCGAGGGTGCTGGCGGGCGACTGGCGCCCCGACAAGTCACAGGAGGTGGCCTGTCTGCGCCCGTATTTCTCGGTGAGGGACAGGTTGGCTGTGGTCAGGGGTTTGGTCACCTACACCTTTGATCAAGGCTGCGTGCGCCTTGTCATCCCCGATTCCCTCCGCCACCAGGTCGCCGTTATCCTGCACGTGGGGCACCAGGGCCTCGACTCCATGCTCAGGCGGGCCCGGCAGTCTGTCTATTGGCCTGGCATGGAGGGTGAACTGCAGTATCATCGGTCCCGGTGTGCTGCTTGCGAGACCCACGCCCCTTCCCTGCCTCCGGAGTCGTTGGTCTTGACCCCAGCGCCAGACTATCCGTTTCAACAAGTGGTGGCCGATTTGTTCCACCTGCAGGGCCACATGTACCTAGCATATGCTGACTGACTCACAGGTTGGCTGGAGATCGCCCACTTCCCCAACGAGGCCAGCTCTAGAAAGATCATCGCCCATCTGCCGGGTTACTTCACGAGGTGGGGGGGCACCTGAGCAGATCTCCACAGATGGAGGTACCAACCTTGCCAGCGGTGAGATGAAAGATTTCCTCAAATCATGGGGGGTCGAGGTGCGGCTCTCGTCGGCCCACTTCCCCCAGTTCAATGGCAGGGCAGGTCAAGGCCAAGGCCGCCAAGAGGCTCCTCAGGGATAACACTGGGCCCGGGGGTAGCCGAAACCCAGGACGGGATCCTTCTGTCGCGGGGGAGGTGTTCCGCCAGCTGGTTCCCCTAGCTGTGGGCGCACAGGTGCATGTGCAGGACGCCGCTACCAAGCTCTGGGACAGGATGGGCATAGTGGTGGAAGCCCGCCCTCACAGGCAGTATGCCGTCAGGTTAACTGGCAGTGGCAGGGTGACCATCCGCAACAGAAACCACCTGCGATGCGGCGCCACCCCTGTGCCTACCACTCCTGTGGAGCATCACGCTATGCCTCCTGGCCCCCGTTCTGCGGTGCCCTCCGTACCCGCGCCCTCCCTCGCACCCCCGGCCCCTCCCCAGTCGGGCGTGGCCAGGCCCGGGAGAGGCCGCAGGCCCCAGGGATGGTTGGCTGACCACGTGGTGTAGTGTACAGGATGTGGTGTAAAATTAGTTTAGAGATTTTTGTGTGTGTGTGTGTGTCTTTGTTTGACTGGTTTCTTCTTGCATTATTGTTTTTTTATGACTGCATTGTTTTCCTTACGTTAGTTCAAATGTGCATTGTCATTTCCTTTTAACTTGGGGGAGAGGTGTGAGATTGTGAGATGTAGTACCATCGTACGATATGTTTTCCCATGTGTGGAGGGGGAGTTTGTCTGTGGCAGCGCCGGGTTGCCAGTCACTGTCTGACGCTGCAAGAGGGAAGTATGCAATGAACCTGGTCTATTATTCAAACCTCTTACACTCTGTAATTTCACTACTAAATACCCAATATACAGGCAGGCACGCCCACTAAACATGTCATGGCTTACAACTTAACATAATGCCTGTTAAGGGTTATCCTTCTAGAGTTAGCCTACTAGGGTTATTCTAATCATTACTGCTTGCGGTAACAATAGTCTTAAGACAAACCTGAAAAAGTGCCAAATCGACCCCCACCCCCCTCACCTGGGATATGGTTACTCCACACTATAACGCTTGGAGGAGTCCCACACGAGAAGGTGTCTTCCGTTGTCTGTCCCCACAAAATTTCCAATTACTTAAAATAACAAGTTTTTTTTTTATATTAAAACTACATTCATTTTAGTTGTTTTACGTGTTTTCGTATTAAAAAAATAATGTTTAGCTTAGTATTTCTCAGACCGCACCAAATTGAAACTTTGTCAACATTGGTTTCCTGGATCCTGGTCATAAAACCATAATTTTGATATATGACAAATGTGAAAACCTCGGTTGAACTATCTTTACGAAACAACTATTTTCTACCCTGCTGCAGTACTATCTTCCCATTCTCGGAGGACGAAGTAGATAAACCTGTGAGAACTGAGGGACAAACACTGAAATACATGAACTTGAATGTATGTAGTGTTATTATAAGTATTCTTGCATAAATAAGTCTTAACAATTAACTGGATACAATGGTTGTGGGGTTTTTATTGTGTAAAAATAAACTTACTGTCCTTTTATACCCATAATACAGGGCATGATAGAAGCAGGCGATGACCTACCTTCATCTTCCGTCTAACTCAAACTAAATGAAGACAAGGACCCTCCGAGAGACCGTGACCACTCAGGGCTGCTCAGGAACAATGGCTCTGCCTCCGGAGCCTCCACCACATACATTAGGGAAATTACACACCATTCACGACGCTGAGATGTCCCTGCCTTGTGAGCCTCTGTGTTGGGATCATCCTCTCTCAAGGTCGAACCACCCAGCGCGACAGGTGGAGGTATTGTTCTTGTTCCAAGAATCAACGTCTCATTTTTCCATCACCCGTGATTCATTTATTCCTGGCACCTGTGATGCACTTGCTCCTCGCACCTATGATGCACTTGTTCCTGGCACCTGTGATGCACTTGTTCCTGGCACCTGTGATGCACATATTCCTGGCATTTGTGATGTGCCTGGTACCTGTGATTCATTTGCTCATGGCACCAGTTATGCACTTGTTCCTGGCACCTGTGATGTGCCTGGCACCTGTGATTCGTTTGTTCCTGGCACCTATGATACACTTGTTCTTGGCACCTGTGATGCTCTTGTTTCTGGCACCTGTGATGCCCCTGTTCCAGGTGGTAGGTGACAATATTTCAGGCGTCAGAATTGCGATTGGTTTCTGGAGGCAGCACTGCAGCACTCCAAACACATGTTATACCTAATCCAGGAATCAGTGATTCAATGTTCCAGTACATATGTTATACCAAGTGTTATCGCCGCTGGCTTCAGCTACAGTGCTGGCGTGTGATGCCATTAAATCTTTCGACCTGTGACCTCGCCAGATGTAGAAGTGTTTACAGACAAGTCCTGGTTCTGCTGAGTGGACTGTCTTCGACTGGTGGCGGTGGCTGCCCGCCCCTCCATGAGACAGATCGCCCTCTCTAGTGATGCTGTGAAGACCAGCCTTCTCCTGTCCGAGAATTTGTGCTGGGACGATTTACGCAATACTGTTTTCTCTAGGAACACCATACTGATCTGCATTGACCCACACTTGTAATTACAGCCTAAGTGATGACATAACCCTCGGTACTGAAATATTGTTGACTAATTACGCCTACTCGTTTCTGCCTAACCTGGAGTAATAAGACAATGCAGAATGAAGCGAAGCTAAGATTAATAGATTTATGAACTTTGTGTTGTCAGTATGTTTAATAAATTGTAATTAAGATAAAATTGTGTGAGACTAACTAATTATGTATCAGATGGATCATATTGTAATATTATGAACGCCTTCTCCTCTGCAGGTTTTGACCACAACAATAAATATTGAATGCGTCAAAAGACGGGTTTCAATCATTCCCTTCGACTTGCCCGTAACCTGAACGTCCTTAACTAAGGCGTTTACAGTCAAAACAAGTACGGGGGGGCGTCGAAGGGAATTTCAACTATCATGAGGAACAGAGGAACCACCAACGCCGGGAGTTTCAGCGTGGGACAACGTAGATCGTCATAACGTCAGCACAAGAGACAGTGACGTAGAGTGTCGCCTGTTTGAGTGAAGTGTTCAAATATCTGAGGAGGTGTCATAAAGTTTCGGCTCAAGCGTACAGGGTTGTGAGTGTTTGTTTGCGACGAGCCAGCCCGCGCACTCAGTGAACGAATATTCATTACACTCGGACAGTGTCGTAAGGTTTCGGTCCGAGCGGACTGGCTGTTATTGTTTATTCCGGACAGGCAAGCCCACCCTCCCAGTGATTATACGCGCGTGTGTGTGTGTACACACCAGTGATCATAAAGAACAGCTGATCCGCCTACACCAGTGACGTTCCGTGGTTACCAGCAGGGCCGGATTTACCTACTTGTGGGCCCCAAGTCAAACTCATCAGTGGGCCCCCAAATTTATAGAAATGTTTGCATACTTATTGTACAGGGGCCCCATACTCCGAGCTCATTGTCAACATACACACCTAGATCCTTCTCACATTGTTTTAAATAGTGCACATTCTTCATCCCGTGGGGACACATGATACGCCTCCTCACCGTTGGTACGCCCCAGGTGCATCCTCTTACACTTAGTGACATTGAATCTCAGTAGCCATTTCTTCGACTATACCTGGAGCTCACAGAGCTCCTACTGCAGCTCTTCACAGTTCGCTTGGTTTCTTGATTTCCCGAAATAACTTGGCGTCATCGGCAAACATTTGTATGGAGGAGTGTACAACGCCAGGCATGTCATTTATGAAACAAACAAACAACAGCGGGCCCAATACACTGCCCTGTGGTACCCCGCTTGTGACAGGAACGAAAGATGATTTCGTGCCATTAATCACCACACACTGCTTGCTGTCTTGTAGAAAGTCTTCTATCCACGCTAGGATATTTCCCGAATTCCGTACCCTTCCAGTTTGAATTTTAGCCTTTCGTGGGGTATACTGTCGAAAGCTTTGGCAAAATCGAGGTACATATTGTCGAGATTACCACCCCGTTCCAGAGTATAGCTGCCTACTACCTAACAACAACTCTTAGGAAACAAAATATCACCGTTTAACATAAGACTTCAAGCTTATTAGAAGAAAGGGACTGGTAACATCTATAGCACCATCACATAATGGGAACACCACAGCCGATTACAATGAACACGTGGTAACAATACGTTATATCCACAATAATATTAAATTACGACATTCGCTCAAAGGTTATTGAGGATATACAGTTTGTATACGAAGACTATTTCTCTGTTTCCTTAATTAAATTCACCTAAGAAAAGGACGCTTTGCATCAACAGTGGACGTCAGAAGTGACAACACTTCCATTGCTAATGTCCAAAACAATTATATTTTGCATCTCCCTCTTCATTTAAAACGCTAATAACAGGTTTATAAAATTGCTGACTCTTTTGGGGTGTAAATATACCGCCAGTCTCCACAACTTACTGTTTAGTTCGAATCTTTTCTTTATTTCCCTACACACTACTACTACTAGAAATCTCTGAACCACATCTTCGTCAGTGTTCATGCTTATCTTATAATGCTCTAGCCTTTGGAAGGTGGCATGTAATTGCGATCCTGAATATATCTGATTGACTGGTACATATAGGGAATCATAGGTTGGATCAATACCATACATTTGGAGTTTGACACACTATGTAAATGGCAAAAGGATGCACTTGACATATGCTTTACGGATTAAATGCAAAGTTGGGGCTTTACTCTAAAAAATCGAGTTTATTGTGTTGAGTTGCGGCAATATGGAATTCAAAATTCAAGTAGCAGAGCACAAGTCTCTCCTCAATTACCCTGATGTGGAAATACAGTTTGAGGGGGTTGCCACTGTTGGAGTATTCTTGCAACAGCTTCATGGAGTGACAATCACCTCGTAGCATAGGCATGAAATATTTGTGGTTTGAGTTGACAAAACCCTGGAATTCCAAAACTCACATTTCCCTTTGGCACTATGGGAAAGGTAAATGTACACATTTCTCAACACATATTCACGAGTACGTGGCCAGGACTTCGCTGCTTCGCTGGCACAGAGATGCATGCTTTGTGCAACACGTTTAAATATGGTAATGCCAAGCATTTGAACTTTCATTCTGCTAGTTACACAGTTATATTCGCCCGTAATGTTTAATGCCCCATCTGCAGCAGACCCAATGAAGTTGTTCAATGGTATATCATGTGTAGTGAGGCACTGAAAGAGCATGTTATATATTTTCACCAGTCGAACCCTGATTACCTTCAAATATGTTAATCAAATCCAGCATCGCGATTTTGTCATTATCTCTCCAGATCAAAATACTTCACTATCATTGCACGTGATTTACTTACTGAGCAGTCGGTACTTTCGTCAATAATTACACTAAATTTATTTGTAGTTTCCTAACCAAGTTTTGAGTTGTACATTTCCCTAAAGCTTTCACGACGACCTTGCATCTGGTCCGTTTCGTTGCCGTTTAAGCGGCTGTCTTGGAATCGGGAACATTCGTTTATTGAGGTCGTCAAGGTGGTCACATAAGCTAAAAGAAATATTAAATTTATTTGGCTATACTTGCGACTGAAGATTGTGAGATCACATGTTACTAAACGAGTAAGGTTTCTGCCACCATTACTTGGGACACATTGATCATGACCACTTATTGAGCAGTGCCATTACATTTGGGCTAAAATACAAGAGGAAACAAACACTAAGTCACCTGAATGGCATCATGTTCTGCCAAAAAACGCTGCTAATAGGACAGTTGCCTTCGCCGCGGCGCTCAGTATGGCCCCGGCAGGGTGAAGACGTGTCAGGTTGATCAAAGGCACCGCCGCCAGGCTGACCACAATGAGCAAACGTTCCACCCGGAGCAGAGGTGCTAGCTAGCTTTGAGGAGTTCTTCCTTACCTGTATGCTGTCTTGAGGTGCGGTGGCGTTTCAACGCTGATGTCTCGGCACTTAAGTATTTATGGCAAACCTGACGATATGCCTTGGTCGGAGTTCCTGGCACTCAAGCTAGGCAACAGCAAAACGTCCTTCGCTAGCCAATCTTCTTGGAAATGGGGATGAGGAGGCATAACCTGGAGATGTCAGGTGTTGAGAATATGTTAGACGTTGACTCTTACAAGCATTAAATAATATCCGTGCACCCATGTGGCATGCATAGAATTTCACCAAATATAGCGGTATTGCAGAGAACCTCTAGTTGAACATCAGTTTACTTGCACATACATGTAATCCACATAAAGGATATTAGTTATGTTGATTGAGTGTGTAATAACGACAGTAAATACACCAATTACCAAGACAGACAGATGACTACATGAATCAGAGCCTCTTAATTCACAAGCAACACCAAAGATGTTAGTGAACAATAATCCTAAAAGAAGCTTGTACTATGAGATTCAATACACAGACAATTTAGTCGGGGTTCATTTGTTACAGTTTGACATAACCGTGATCCAAGTTCGTAAATACAGGTGTGTATCAAGAAATATTAAGTAGATTTTCTTGAACGATACCAGTTTCCGTTTTCTGTATGAAACGGCACGAAACTGGTGCATGGAACACTTATCCAAAGGAAATAAATAAACTAATTTATCATAACAAATACAATTAGACCAAATGTGAGACGATATTCGCCGATGATATAAGGAGCCTTACATAGTGGTTGCCAGACGAAAACCTCAGAAGTACTAATCAGTGTACACGATGGTACCAGAATGACCATATCCGTTGACCTGTCAACCTCATCGCCTTTTCTACTGCATCAGCAACGAATTAATATGTAACTAACCTTAAATATAATAAAGAAATCGTCGAATGATATCTGAATTTCATGTCCTCCTTTGGTATTGCATACTTGTACCCTTAAATTAGAAACATACATTACAGCAGCACTGGTCGGAACACTGCCATATGAGTGTGGACCACAGGTTGCGAGTATTCCCTTTCGTACAGGCAGAGCTGCCGCCCGCTACTGAGATTACGAAGGAAAGGAAAATTGATTCATTACCACCGGTTTTAAGGTAACAAATAACCAACTCGACGAAGTACACAGTAAGCGTGATTAAATTTACTTGTAACACCGTAAACAACCGGCAGTGAAATGCCACTTGTAATACCGTAAACAACCAGCAGTGAAATGCTACTTGTAACACCGTAAGCAATCGGCAGTGACCTGCCACTTTAACACCATAAGCAACCAGCAGTGAAGTGCCACTTGTAACACCACGAGCAACCAACAGTGACCTGCTATCATCAAACATAAATACATAAGAATGGAGAAAACTGCAGCGGGCCTATTGGCCCATTCTGGGCAGTCCCGTTTACGGTATACCGACTAAACCCCAACGGACAAAACCTCAACGGACAAAACCCCAGTGGAAAACCCCAATGGACAAAACCCCAACCCACTATATGAAAACTGGACAAAACCCCAGTCTCATATATAAAATATAAAATAAAACACTTTTATGTTTGCAAACATTTTATTTTTCACACTCCACAATCCACAAAACCCTTCTACGTTTGTAGGGAATTGACACTTGCAATATACATTATGAAAATGGTGAACGGAAATAAAGTCACAGGAAAAAAAGGCACATGACTTGTACACAATGACAACACATTATATATATGATGGCATTGCACGTAGGTTAGGTTAAGATAGGTTAGGTTAAGTTAGGTTAGGTTAGGTTTTTTCCGTGCCCTTTTTCTGTTGGCATATCATAAGCTGATCACTACTTTGATCTTTTGTTGTTGATGAGGTGTCATGACACTGAGGTGTTTCACAGTTCCCAAGTGTTGACAAATGACACCCTTTGATCTATGAAATAATGAAAAATTAAATATTATAATGAACTATTTTATACGTGACTGGGCTTTTGTTCACTGGGGTTTTGTTCACTGTGGTTTTGTCCGTTGGGGTTTTGGCCGTTGGGGTTTTGTCATGGGTTCCCGTTTACGCCCAACCCCTATTGCTCATGTATCCATCCAACCAATGTCTGAAGTTTCAAGCGTATTCAAGTTAATGATGATATTTGGTAACTTGTTCCACTCGAACACTACTTTATTTCCAAACCAATGTTTCCCTCTTTCGCCCCTAAATCTAAATTTAACTAATCTAAAATCATTGTTACGAGTTCACTCCTGATTGGATACTTTGAGTACCTTTGTTATGTCCCCTTTGTTAAGCCCTGACTTCCATTAATACACCTCTATCATATCGCCCCTCACTCTACGTCTCTCGAGGGAGTGGAAATTAAGATGCTTTAACCTGTCTCTGTCTTGTCATTCTCCTCTGAATTCTTTCCAAGGGTTCCATATCCATTCTGTAATACGGTGACCAGAACTGAACTGCGTAATCCAAGTGAGGTCTCACAAGCGCAAGATATAGTTTTAAGATGACCTCGCTAGTCTTGTAACTAACACTCCTTTGCATGAACCCAAGTACTTTATTAGCCTTGTTTCGAGCAAATACAGATTTTTTACTTGGCTCAAGAATCCTACTTGACATTACTCCTAAATCTTTCTCGCAATTGGATTTCTCAATAACATCGTTGTTCTTCTGATATCTGGTTTCCCTGTTTATATCTCCTATACTGAGTACTTTACATTTGTCCACATTGAATTTCATCTGCCATTTCTCAGACCATTTGAAAAATTTGTTTAGATCTTCCTGTAGGTTTGCGGAGTCCTCGTCAGATTTAATTACACGGCCTATTTTAGTGCCAAGAGCAAATTTACTTATGCTGCTGTCTATGCCGAAATCTATGTCGTTTATGTTTATATTAAATAATAATGGTCCATGTGCTGAGCCTTGGGGAACTCCCCTAGTGGCGTTGTTCCCGTGGGATTTAGTGTTGTTAATTCTCACTCGCTGCTTCTTGTCCTGTAACCACGCCCTAATCCATTTTAGAATATCTTCTTTATTGCCATGAGCCTCGACTTTTCTTAGTAGTCTTTCGTGGGGGACTCTATCGAAGGCCTTGCTAAAGTTGAGATATACCACATCATAATTGTGTCCCTCGTCCACTGATTCGAAAACAGAAGAAAAGAATGTCAGTAGATTAGTTAGACATGAACGCCATGTTGGGAATCATTGATCAACTTGTGCTTCTCCAGGTGGTTTCGAATAGAGTTTGAAATGATTGCTTTCAGTAATTTGCCTACAATTGATGTTAAACTGATTGTACAGTAGTTAAAGGATAATGATCTATCTCCCTTCTTGAAAATCGGTACTACACCCGTTTTTTAGGATATGTTAAACAATTTTGCTCAGGGCATCCAAAGCTCTTCCTTACATTCCTTTAATACTCTATCTCATCAGGACCTGGTGGCTTATTAGGCTTTAGTTTGTCTATTTGCTTACTCACATTGTTACTAGTCACTGCTATCTCGCTTAATTTATTTTCTTCATATCTCTGTATAGAGTCGGTGCCTTGGGTATAATGTTTAAATTTTCGGTGGTGAAAACTGTAGAAAAATATTTATTCAGATTATTGCTCATTTCTCCGTAGTTATCAGTTAGCTCGCCGGTATCTGACTGTATTGGTCCAATCTTTTCTCGTGTTTTAGTTTGATACATTTGATAGAATCCCTTGGGGTTTGACCTCACCTCCCTTGCTACCTTCAGTTCATTATTCCTCTTAGCTTTTCTTATCTCGGTCTTAACCCTACAAGCCAATACCTTTTAATAATCTAGGAGATAGACTTCACCACGATTTATTCTCCTACCTATAGCCTTCATTTGTCCAATAATATTCTTTAAATAATTATTTATCCATTTAGGGTCATCGTTGATTGATCTGAGTTTTCGGTATGATATGCTCTGCCTTTGTGCATTAAGTAACTCACTCATTATCTAAATTGTTGTGGAACTCGTTAACCTAAGGTCTCGTGATCAGGTCATCCTCATCCACCAGGTCTCCAGGTAAGGTGAGGTCGCCCTCTGTAGGTACATTGTATGAGGTCACCTCATGTGAGGTCATGTAATTCACCAGCAAGTGTGATGCCCCTTCTCTCAGCTGCCTCTTCAAACTATCAAAGTTTGCCCTTCTGAAATCTGGGACTTTAGTGGAATTTTCCTTGCAGCTGCCCTGAAAACCTAACTGGAATCTAATTTCTTTGTGATCTGTGTTGGCAAGCTCATTCCCTACCTCGACATTACTAATGAGGTTTTCTCTGTTTGACAGAACTAGATCGAGTATATTATTATCCCGGGTGGGTTGGGTTATATGTTGTCTTAGGAAACAGTCCTGGATTGTTTCAAGAAAATCCTCTGATTCTGAGTTACCCGTAAGGTCATTCCAATCTATTTGGCTAAAGTTAAAGTCGCCTACTATACAGACTTTGCTATTTATGGAAGCCCTGCTCATTTCATCCCAAATAAGTCAGTCATTAACTCTATCAAGATTAGGATGTCTTTATTTTACTCCTGTGATTAATTTTTCCCTACCATCGATTAATTCTTTCCAAATTGTTTCTGTATTCAGCTCAGTTTTTATTTCCTTATTTATTTCACACTTCAAATTATCCCTGACATAGATTGCTACCCCGCCTCCTTTCCTAATCTGCCTATCTGTATGGAATAATTTGTAACCTGCAATTTGGTATTCGACAGGTAACTCACGTGAGTCTAGGTTTATCCATGTTTCGGTGAATGCTATTATATAAATTTTTTCGGTACATACCAACGCCCTGATTTCATCCATTTTGTTTCTCATACTTCTACTGTTTGCATAGTAGGTATTTAAGTTAGTCGTGCTCTGAGTCCTCTCTTTGTCGCGTTTAGGTTTTAACTACCTGCCTAATTTAGTTTTGTATCATTCTTAGCACTATTTCCCTGTAACCTTTCACTTTGCTTATCCACCCCCACTGCAGTCTCCTCCACCCCTGTGCTCATATTTTCTCCTAGCAGTTTAAAGACTTTGACATATTTTGAACTGCCCTATCGAGAGAGCCAGCCAGGGTTGCCACCCCATCCCTAGACAGATGCAACCCATCCCTAGCATAAAGGTCCCTTCTGCCGTTGAAGTTGTCCCAGTTTTCAATGAATGGGACTGATATTGACTTGCATTATCTGTCAAAGCGGCCCTTGACACCAACCGCCCTTGACAACCATTCATTACCAGCTCTCCTTCTTGGGAGGACACCACATATAATAGGGATCCCTCCCTTCCTCCTAATACGTTCAAGAGCTGTCTTGAACTTATCAAGAAGCTCCTCTCTCCTACACCGGCCAATATCATTGCCTCGTGCACTGAGGCAGACAATGGGTTTGTTCCCATTACCAGACAAAATATTGTCCATCCTGTCAACTATATCCCCCCACCCCAGCTCCTGGCAAACACACCCTCATCCTATTTTTATTTTTACCACAAAAAGCTCTGTCCAGGTACTGTACCTGGGAATCGCCAACAATTTAGGTTTCGTACCTTCCTTGTCAGCCTTGTTCCAGACTATGCTAAAGTCCAATTCGCTATCAAAGGACTGTAAGAGTTGGCACACTTAGCTGTTGTTGTTGTATCCTTTGTGTGTTTTTTCACCACCAGTTTGGTCGTCCCTCTCCTCACAACTTTCCATTCGTTTGAGTTTCCGTCAGACACGGTCTTTCCTTGTCTCGTTTCTTCCTTCATCCTCGCTCTCAGTCCCTTTAATTTCAAGATTTCTTTGGCCCTCACTAACTTGGCCCTCTGAAAGGCACAGCCCTGTTCACAAGTAGCACTAGCCATTACTGACAATTAATCTCCGGGAGCTAAGCCGCCGAGACCTTTCCTCTAGTGAGGTTAGAACACATAAAAACATAAGAAAATAAAAAGTCTGCAATAGGCCGGTTGGCCTGTGCATGGCAACTCCTGTCGAGATTTACTACCACTCTCTATCATCCATGAATCTATCTAGCCTCCCTTTAAAACTTTCCAGTGTTCCAACACTTATTACACAGTTGGTAAGCTTGTTCCACTCGTCCACCACCCTATATGTGAACCAGTTCTTTCCTATCTCCCTCCTAAACCTAAACTTATCCAACTTAAATCCGTTGCTACGAGTCCTATCCTGCTCGGATATTATAAGAACTTTTTCTATATCGCCTTTATTGATTCCTTTCACCCACTTAAATACTTCTTTCATATCTCCCCTCACTCTTCGTCTTTCTAGGGAATGCAAGTTCAGTTTCTTTAACCTATCTTGATATGGAAGGTTTCTAAGTCCCGGAATCATTTTCGTCATTCTTCGCTGCACCGACTACAGTGAATTGATATCCATTCCATAATACAACTAGAGTAAAGTAGTAATTCCCTTACAGATGGTGTTATGAGGGGCCTCACATGGAGTAGTAATTCCCTCACAGTTGATGTTATGAGGGGCCTGATGTGGTGTAGTAATTCCCTCACAGATGGTGTTATGAAGGGCCTCACATGGTGTAGTAATTCTCTCACAGATGGTGTAAAGGGGCCTGATGCAGTGCAGTAATTCCCTCACAGGTGGTGTTATGAGGGGCCTCATATGGTGGAGTAATTCCCTCACAGATTTATGAGGGGCTTGACATGATGTAGTAATTCCCTCACAGATGGTGTTATGAGGGGCCTGATGTGGTGTAGTAATTCCCTCACAGATGGTGTTATGAGGAACCTCACATGATGCTGTAGACACTCATTCACTATGTGGTGTCGTAGCATCGTGGGGACACCACGTGGTCTGGTGTCACAGGACCCTCACTCACTTAAGGTGTGGTCCCAGGTCTCCCTATCGTGGACGGATTAACACATAGCTGGTGTTGTTGAGTCTCACGGACGCATGCGCAGCGAGAAGGGTGTGAGGTAGTCGTGACGTATTTACAAACGACCCAACCACCCCAAGCACCTCTAGTCCTCTACCCAGCTCCACCACTCTGTGTGACATGGCAGCGATGCTATGGTGACATTTTCCTCCACCGCTCTGTGTGCTGCCCGTCGTGGTGTCTAGGGGCGTAATGGAGTACTCAGGACCCGTCGCCCTTTCCTACCAGGAAGCGGATCTAGTGCTAAGCGACGAAAATATACCACCCGGGGAAGTTTGGCCCTCTCCTGCTTTGAACATAAAAACATAAGAATATAAGGAGTGTGCAATAGGCCGGATTTCCTGTGCATGGCAGCTCTATCATCCATGAATCTATTTAGCCTTTTTTTTAACCTTTCCAGCGTTCCAGTACTTACTACAAAAATGATAAGCTTGTTCCACTCGTTCCCCACCTTATTTGTGAACAAGTTCCTTCCTATCTCCCTCCTAAACCTAAACTTATCCAATTTAATTCCATTGCTACGAGTCCCGTCCTGCTCGGATATTATAAGAACTTCATCTATATCTCCTTTAATGATTCCTTTCACCCACTTAAATACTTCTATCCTATCTACCCCTTACTCTTTGTCTTTATAGGGATTGCAGGTTTAGTTTCTTTAACCTATCTTGATATGGAAGGTTTCTAAGTCCCGGAATCATTTTCGTCATTCTTCGCGGCACAGACTCCAGTGAATTAATATCCATTCTATAATAAGAGCACCAGAAGTAAACAGCATAATCGTGTTGTGGCCTGACTAATGCAAGATATAGTTGCAATAAGACCTCTGCACTCTTATTACTTACACTTCTAGATATAAAACCTAATACTCTGTTTGCCTTATTTCGAACATTAACGCACTGTTTTCTAGGCCGTAGGTCCGGGCTTACAAGTACCCCTAAGTCTCTTTCACAAGTCGACTTCTCTAAGTTGACAGTATTTGTTCTTCCAATATTAAGTACGTTGCACTTGCTGGTATTGAATGTCATTTGCCATATCTGACCACTCCTGTGGTTTATTTAAATACTCCTGTAGTGCATTTGCATCCTGCCCTGAATTAATCTGCCGCCCTATTTTTGTGTCATCCGCAAACTTGCTTATGTTACTGCTGATCCCAGTATCAAGATCGTTTATGTAGATTATAAACAAGAGTGGGCCCAGCACTGACCCCTAGGGAACCCCACTGGTTACACAGCCCCACTCAGATTTAACACCATCTATGCTGACCCTCTGTGTTCTATCGGTGATCCATGATTTTATCCAATTTAAAACTTTCCCCTCGATACCATGAGCCTTAACTTTTCTCAGAAGCCTCTGATGCGGTACTCTCTCAAACGCTTTGCTAAAGTCTAAGTAAATTACATCGTAATTTTCGTCATTATCTACGACCTCGAAGACTTTCCTAAAAAAAGTCAGCAGATTTGTGAAACAAGATTTTCCTTTTGTAAACCCATGTTGAGTCAAACTAATTAGCCGGTAATTTGACGCTGATGCACTGTCTCCCTTTTTTAATATGGGTACTACATTTGCCTGTTTCCACAAGTCTTGCACAACTCCTGTGTCTAATGATTTTGTAAATAAATTTACGAGGGATCCGCTAACATGTTCCTTACACTCAAAACTCAAAGCAAAATTTCATCCGGCTCTGGGGATTTTGTCTTCTATTCTGATAGTGATATTCTTTAATTTCTCTTCTTCATTTCCCCTAAATATCAGTTCTATCTCTAGAATTTACTCGTGAATTTCTTGTGTGAAAACAGATAAGTAGCTGTTTAATGCTTTGCTTATTTTTCACTATCATAGATCACTTCCCATCTCTCTGACTTTAAAGGCCTCACTATTTCCTTGACCTTTGTCCTATATACCTGGAAAAGTCTCTTGGGATTCGCCTGGGATTCTCTTGCTATCCTGAATTCTTAGTCCCTCTTTGCCTACCATACATTTTTCTTAACAGTCCTAGATAGTTCAATATAGCTGTTTCTGAGCTGCTCCTCCCCTCAATATAATATCTTATAAATTAATACCTTCGTAGCTTGGAGAGGGACGTGCCCTGAGTGCTCGTGTTTGTGACAATAGGAAATGGCCGCCGTGGATCGTTGTGTTGTGGGGGAAGAGGGACGGTGTGTGAGGAAAGACGAGCCTCCTGGCCACTCTGTTAAGTCAGCTGGAGCAGTTTAGGAGAGAGATAGAAATTTTAAAGGGGGAGGACGTATGCATCAGGACTGAACTCCTTCAGGTAGGTGTCCTGCCTAGAAGGACACCTGCGAAGGAGGGTCAGGAGGAGCAGGCGTGGAGAGTGGTTGTCTTCAAAAGGAATAAGGTCAGACTCAGGAAAATTGACCAGGGTGTGGAGTGCAGTAACCCCTACCAAGGGTTAGAGGAAGCTGGCGAGGAAGAGAAGAGTCAGGACGAAGAGGAGAAGAGGAAGGACAGTGTGGTGCCTGGAGAGAAAGGGGCAGTTGTTCAGACCCTGCCCAGTGTAAGGTCGTGGCAGTTGGGGACAGCCAGGTCAGGTTCTTAGATAGGACATTTTTTGCAAGAGATAGGAAACGTAGAACTAGGGTGTGTTTTCCTGGGGCTGGGATCGGCCATGTAGCTGAGAAGATAGATAGGGTTCTGTCAGGGGAGGGCCAAGCCAGTAGTGTGTCTTAGTGTAGGAGGTAACGACATAGGAAAGGTTAGGAATGAGGAATTTTTCAAGAGGTATAGAGAGGTGCTGGGGAAGGTTAGAGATAGGTGAGGGATCCCGATAGTATGGGGTGTCTTGCCTAGAAGAGGAGTTGGTGGTGAATGGTTGTCAAGGGCAGTTGGTGTCAACGGCCGTCTTGACAGATATTGCAAGTCAATATCAGACCCATTCATTGGCAGACGGGACCTTTATGCTAGGGATGGGGTGCATTATTCTAAGGATGGGGTGGCAATCCTGGCTAGCTCTCTCGAGAGGACAGTTCAAAAGATATCGAAGTTATTAAATTGCTAGGGGAACATGGAAACACGGACGTGGAGGAGACTGCAGTGGGAACGGGTAAACAAAGTGAAAAGTTACGGGGAAATAGTGCAAGAAATTATGACAAAACTAAATTAGGCAGGGAGTTAAAACCTAAACGCGACAAAGAGAGGACTCAGAACATGACTAGCTTAAATGTCTACTACGCAAACAGTAGAATTATGAGAAACAAAAGGGATGAAAACAGAGCATTCACGGAAACTTGGATAAACCTAGACTCACGTGAGATACCTGTCGAATACCAAATTGCAGGTTGCAAATTATTCCATACTGATGGACAGATAAGGAAAGGAGGCGAGTAGCATTCTATGTCAGGGATAATCTCAAGTGTGAAATAAACAAGGAAATAAAAACCGAACGGAATTCAGAAACAAATTGGATAAAATTAATTGATGGTAGGGAAAAATTAATCACAGGAGTAATATATAAACCTCATAATCTTGATAGCAAAATCTGTATAGTAGGCGAATTTAACTTCAGCCAAATGAATTGGATTGACCCTACGGGTAACTCAGAAACAGAGGATTTTCTTGAAACAATCCAGGACTGTTTCCTTAGCCAACATATAACCGAACACACCCGGGGTAATAACATACGGTATTTAGTTCTGTCAAACAGAGAAAACCTTATTAGTAATGTCGAGGTAGGGAACGAACTTACTAACAGAGATCACAAAGAAATTAGATTCCAGTTAGAATTTCAGGGCAGCTGCAAGGAAAATTCCACTAAAGTAACAGATTTCAGAAAGGTAAACTTTGATAGTTTGAAGAAGCACCTGAGAGAAGGGGCATCACACTTGGGGGTGAATTACATGACCTCACATGAGGTGACCTCACATGAGGTGACCTCACACAATGTACCCACAGAAGGCGACCTCACCTTAACAGGAGACCTACCAGTTGAGGATGACCTGTTAACGAGATCTATGGTTGACGAGTTCCGTTAAGTTAAGTTGAGTTGAGTTGAGTTAAGTTGAGTTAAGTTGAGTTGTTAAGTTAAGTTGAGTTGAGTTGAGTTAAGTTGTTAAGTTAAGTTAAGTTAAGT
The DNA here is from genome assembly GCF_018991925.1 of Homarus americanus. Classification (NCBI taxonomy): domain Eukaryota; kingdom Metazoa; phylum Arthropoda; class Malacostraca; order Decapoda; family Nephropidae; genus Homarus; species Homarus americanus. Next base: position 3,916,030 of record NW_024737068.1, read on the forward strand.
TGAGTTGAGTTGAGTTGAGTTCAGTTCAGTTCAGTTGAGTTAGGTTAGGTTAAGTTAAGTTAAGTTAGGTTAAGTTAAGTTAAGTTAAGTTAAGTTAAGTTAAGTTAAGTTAAGTTAGGTTAAGTTAAGTTAAGTTAAGTTAGGTTAAGTTAAGTTAGGTTAAGTTAAGTTAGGTTAGAGTTGGGTTAAGTTGGGTTGGGTTAAGTTGGGTTAGGTTAAGTTAGAGTTGAAGTTAGGTTAAGTTAAGTTGGGTTAGAGTTAGGTTAAGTTAAGTTAAGTTAGAAGTTAAGTTAAGTTAAGTTAGGTTAAGAGTTAGGTTAAGTTGGGTTGAAGTTAAGTTAAGGATTAGAGTTAGGTTAAAGTTAGGTTAAGGATTAGGTTAAGTTAAGAAGTTAAGTTGGGTTAGAGTTGGGTTAAGTTAGAGTTGGGTTAAGAAGTTGGGTTAAGTTGGGTTAAGTTAAGTTGAAGTTAAGTTAGGTTAAAGTTAAGTTAGGTTAAGTTGGGTTAAGAGTTAGAGTTGGGTTAGAGTTAAGTTAGAAGTTAGAAGTTAGGTTAAGGTTAGGTTAGAGTTGGGTTAGAGTTGGGTTGGTTAGAGTTAGGATTGGGTTAGGTTAGGTTAAGTTAAGGTTAAGTTGGGTTAAGTTGGGTTAAGTTAGGTTAAGTTGGGTTAAGTTGGGTTAAGTTAAGTTAAGTTAAGTTGGTAAGTTAGGTTAGGTTGGGTTAAGTTAGGATTTAAGGATTTAAGTTAAGTTGGGTTAAGTTAAGTTAAGTTGAAGTTAAGGATTGAATTGGGTTAGAGTTAGGTTTAGAGGTTGGGTGAAGTTGAGGTTAAGTTGGGAGTGGGTTAAATTTAGAGTTGGGTTGAAGTTAGGTTAAGTTGAAGTTAAGTTGGGTTAAGTTGGGTTAGGTTAAGAGTTAAGTTGGGTTGGGTTAGGTTAAGGTTGAGGTTGGGAAGTTGGGTTAAGAGTTAGAGTTGGGTTGAGTTTAGGTTAAGTTAAGTTGGGTTGGGTTAAGTTGGGTTGAGTTAGGTTGGGTTGGTTAGGTTAAAGTTAGAAGTTGGGTTAGGTTAGAGTTGGGGTTAGAGTTAAGGTTAAGAGTTGGGTTAGGTTGGGTTGAAGTTAGAGTTGGATGGTTCAGTTAAGTTAAGTTAAGTTAAGTTGGGTTAAGTTAAGTTGGGTTAAGTTAGGTTAGGTTGGGTTAAGTTAAGTTAAGTTGGGTTAAGTTAGGTTAAGGTTAAGTTAAGTTGAGTTGGGTTAAGTTAGGTTAAGAGTTAAGTTGGGTTAAGTTAAGGTTAAGTTAGGTTAAGAAGTTAGAGTTAAGTTAGGTTAAGTTGGGTAGGGGTTAAGTTAAGTTGGGTTAAGTTGGGTTAAGTTGGGTTAGAGTTGGGTTAGGTTAAGTTGGGTTAGAGTTGGGTTAAGTTGGGTTGAGTTAGGTTGGGATTGGTTAAGTTGGGTTAGAGTTAGGTTAGAGGTTAAGAGTTAAAGTTAAGAGTTAAGGTTGAGTTAGGTTGGTTAAGTTAAGGATTGAGTTGAAGTTGGGTTAAGTTAGGTTGAAGTTAAGTTAAGATAGAGTTAAGTTAAGTTATGTTAGGTTGGTTAAAGTTAAGTTAAGTTAAGTTAGTTAGGTTAAATTAAGTTAAGTTAGGTTGGATTGAAGTTAAGTTAGGTTAAGTTAAGTTAGGTTAAGTTAGGTTAAGTTAAGTTAAGTTAAGTTAAATTTAGAAGTTGGGTTAGAGTTTGAAGTTAGAGTTAGGATTGGGTTGGGTTAGAGTTAAGTTAAGGTTAGGTTAAGAGTTGGGTTAGGATTAGAGTTAGAGTTGGGTTGGGTTAAGTTAAGTTAGAGTTAAGTTAGGTTAGAGTTGGAGTTAAGAAGTTAAGTTAAGAGTTGGGACAGGTTAGGTTAAGTTGAGTTGGGGTTGGGTTGAAGTTGGGTTAAGTTGGTTAGGTTGGTTAAGAGTTAGAGTTAGGTTAGGTTAAGTTGGGTTAAGGTAAGTTAGAGTTAAGTTAGGTTGGGTTAAGTTAAGTTAAGTTGAAGTTGGGTTAAGAAGTTAAGTTAAGTTGGGTTAAGTTGGGTTAAGTTAGGGTATTGAAGATTGGGGTAAGTTAGGTTGAAGTTAAGTTAAGTGGTTAGGGTGAATTGAGGTTGAGAAGTTAAGTTAAGTTGGGTTAGAGTTGAAGTCAAGGGTGAGATGATGGTGGGTTAGGTTAAGCAGGGTGAGATTGAGGGTGGGGTTAAGTTAGAGTCAGGTCAGGGTTGGGGTGGGTTGGGTTAAGTTAGAGTTGGGGTGGGGTTAGGTTAGAGTTAGGTCAGGGTAGGGTGGGGTGGGTTAGAGTTGGTTAAGAGTTAGGTTAGGTCAAGGGTGAGAAGTTGAGAATTGGGATTGGGGTTAAGGTTAGAGTTAAGGTGGTTCAGGGTGGGGTGGGGTAGGTTAAGTTGGGTTAAGTTAGGTTAGGTCAAGGGTAAAGTTGAGGGTGGGTTAAGAGTTGGGAATGAAAGTTGAGATTGGGGGTGGGTTGGGGTTAGAGGTAGAATTTGGGGAGATTGGGGGGTGGGTTAGAGTTAGGTTAGGGGGAATTGGGGTAAGGTTGGGGAGTTAAGTCAAGGTTAGGGTGGGGGTAGGTTAGGGGTTAAGTCAGGTGAGGGTGAGGTGGGTTAAGAGTTAGTCAAGGTGGGTGGGAGTGGGTTGGATTAGAGTCAGGTGAGATGGGTTAAGTTAGAGTTAAGGTAGAGGTGGGGTAGGTTAAGTTAAGGTTAAGTGAAAGTTGAGGATTAAGTTAGAGTTGGATTTAAGTTGGTTGAGTTAAGAGTTAGGTTGAAACAGAGTTGGGATTGAGAGTTAAGAGTTGATTCAAGGTGAGGTTGAGGGTGGAGTTGGTTAAGAGTCAGGGTAGGGGTGGGGTGGGTTGGATTAGGTCAGGATTGAGTTGGTGGAGTTGAAGTTAGAGTTGAGTTAGGTCAAGGGTAAAAGAGTTGGGGTAAGAGTTAGAGTTGAGGATTAGGTGAAGTTAAAGTTAAGAGTCAAGGGTAGAATTGAGATGGGTTTGGTTAAGTTAAGGTTTGAGTTAAGTCGAGTTAGGATTGAGGTTGGTTAAGTCAGGGTTAAGTTGGGTGGAGGTGGGTGGGGTTGAAGTTGGGTTGAGTTGGGGTAAAGTTAAGGTCAAGATTGAGTGGGGTGAGGTTAGTTTGGTTAGGTTAGAGTCAGGGTGAGAGTTGGGTTAGGTTAAGTGGGGTTGGGATTGAGGTTAGGTTAGAGTCAGGGTGAGGTGGAGGTGGGTTGGGATTGAGAGTCAGGGTGGGGTTGAGTTGGGGTTGGGGTTAGAGTCAGGGTGGGTGGGGTAGGTTGAAATTTAAGTCAGGGTGGGTGGGAGTGGGTTGGAGTTGAGTCAGAAGGGTGGGGTGGGGTGGGTTGGGATTAGAGTCAGGGTGGGGTGGGGGTGGGTTAGAGTTGGGTCAGGGTAGGGTTGGGGATGGTTAAGTTAGGTTAAAGAGGTTAAGTTGAAGTTAAGTTAAGTCAAGGTAGGGTGAGGGTAGGTTAAATGTTAAGTCAAGTTAGAAAGTTGAGGTGGGTTAGGATTAGAGTCAAGGTGTAAGATTGAGGTGGGTTGGTTAAGTTAGGTTAAGTTGAAGTGGGTTAAGTTGAAGTTAGGTTGGTTGGGTTCGGTAGGTCAGAGTTATTGAGAGTTGAGTTCAGGTTAGGATTCAGAGTTAGGTTAAGGTTGAGGTTAGAGTCAAGGTGAGATTGAGGTTGGGTTAGGTTGGGTCAGGGTGAGATGGGGTGGGTTAGAGTTAAGTCAAGGTGATTGGGTGGGGTGGGTTAAGTTAGTCAAGGTAGGATTTGAGGTGGGTTAAGTTAGGATCAAGGGTGGGGTGAGGTAAGTTGGTTAAGTCAAGGTGGGGTGGGGTGGGGTTAGTTAGAGTTTGGGGATTAAAGTTAAAGTTAGTTAAGTTAAGTCAATTGGGTGAGGTAGGTTAGTTTAAGTTAGAGGTTAAGTTAGGATTAAGTTAGGTAAAGTTGAGGTGGGTTGGGGTAAGTTAGTTCAGGGTGGGGTGAGGTAGGGTTAAGTTGGGTAGTAAGGTGGGGTGGGTTAAGTTAAGTCAATTGGGATGAGGTGGGATTTAAGTTAAAGGTCAAGATGGTGAGGTGGGTTAGGGTTAGGTCAGGGGTGAGATGGGTTGAAGTTAGAGTCAGGGTGGGGTGGGGTGGGTTAGGTTAAGTCAGATTGAGATTTGGGGTGGGTTAGAGTTAGGTGGGGAATTGGGGTGGGGTGGAAGAGTTGGGTTAGGTCAGGGTGGGGAGTAGGTTAGGTTAAGTTAAGGTGTAGGGTTAGAAGTCAGGTGGGGTGGGGTGGGTTAAGTTAGAGTTTGAAGTTAGGAGTTAGAGAGTTAAGTTAAGTCAAGGTGGGTGGGGTAGGTTAAGTTAGGTTAGAAAGTTAAAGTTAAGTTAAAGTTAAGTCAGATGGTGAGATGGGTTAGTTAAGTTAAGAGAGTTAAGTTGGGTTAAGTTAAGGTCAGGGTAGGGTGAGATTTAAGTTAGGTCAGGGTAGAGTGAGTAGGTTAAAGTTGGGTCAAGGGTGGGGTGAAGTGGGTTAGAGTTAAGGTCAAGGGTGAGATTGGGATGGGTTGAATTTGAGTCAGGTGGGGTGAGGGGTGGGGTTAGAGTTAGGTCAGGGTGGAGTGGGTTGGTTAAGTTGAAGTCAGGGTGAAGTTGAGATTGGGTTAAGTTAGAATTAGGGTGGGTGGGGTGTGTTAAAGTTGGTTAGGATTTAGGTTGGGTTAAGTTAAGTTAAGTCAGGGTGGGGTTGGGGTGGTTAAGTTGAAGTTAAAAAGTTGGGATTAAGTTAAGTTAAATCAAAATTAAGGTGGTGGGTTAGGGTTAGAGTTGAATTCAAGGGTAGAATTGGTGGTTTTAAGTTAAATCAAAGTTAGAGTTGATTGGGTTAAAAGTTGATAGGGTAAGTTGAGTGGGGTTAAGAGTTAAGTCAGAGATGGGTGAGGTTAGGTTAAGTTAAGTTAAGTCAGGAGTGGGAATTGATTGGGTTAAGTTAAGTCAAGGTGGTTGAGATTGGGTTAAGTTAAGTTAAGGGTAAGGTTGAGTTAGGTTAGAGTTAAGTCAGGGTGGTTGAGGTGGGTTAGTTTAGGTCAGGGTGGGGTGGGAGGTTAAGTTAGGTCAAATTGGTGGGGAGTGGTGGGTTAAGTTAGGTCCAAGGTGGGGTGGGGAGTTAAGTCAAGGTGGGGTGGGTTGAGTTGGGGTTAAGGGTGGGTAGAACAAGTTAAGTTAAGTCAGGTGGGGTGGAGTTGGGTTAAGTTAAGTCAAGGGTAGAGGTGGGGTGGGTTAAGTTAGGTTAAAGTTAAGTTAAAGTTAAGATGAAGTCAAGGTGAGTTGAGAGTGGGTTAAGAAGTTTAAGTTGAAAGTTGAGTTAGTTTAGAGTTGAGTCAAGGTAAGGTGTGGGGTAGGTTAAGTTAGGTCAGGTGGTGAGAATTGGGTTAAGAGTTGGGTTAGGTGGGGTTTTGGTGGGGTTGAGTTAGGAGTCAGGTCAGGGTGGGTTAGATTTTAAGGTGGGTTGGGTGGGTTAAGTTGGGGTAAGGGTAAGTTGGGGTGGTTAAGTTAGAGGTGGGGTTGGGAGTGGGGTTAGAGTTAGAGTCAAGGGTGAAGTTGAGGATTGGGTTAAGTTGGGTGAAGTTAGAGTTTAAGTTGGGTTAAGTTAGAGTCAGGTAAGTTGGGTTAAGAGTTAAGTTAGAAGGTTGAGTTAAGTTAAAGTTAAGTCAAGGTGAATTGGGGTAGAGTTGGGTGAGATTAGTTCAAGGTGAATTGGGGTAGGTTAAGTTAAGTCAAGGGTAGGGTGAGATGGGTTAAAGTTGAGTTGAAGTTAAGTTAGTTAAGTTAAGTTAAGTTAAAGGTTAAAGTTAAGGTCAGTGGGGTGGGAGTTGAGAGTTAAGTTAGAGTCAAGGGTGGGGTGGGGTGGGTTAAGTTAGAGTCAAGATTGAGGTGGGTTAAGTTAAGTCAGGATAGGGTGGGTGGGTTAAGTTAAGTCAAGATGGGAGTTGAGGGTGGGTTAGAGTTAAGTCAGGGTGGGGTGGAGTTAGGTTAGAAGTTAGAGTCAAGGTGGGGTGGGGTGGGTTGAGTTAGGTCAAGGGTGATGAGGGTGGGGAGGTTAAGTTAGAGTCAAGGTGGGGTGGGGTGGGTTAGAGTTAAGTCAGGGTGGGGTGAGGTGGGTTAGAAGTTGGGTCAGGGTAGGGTGAGGTTAGGTTAAGTTAAGTCAAGGTGTTGGGGTTGGGTTAAGTTAAGGTCAGGGTGGGGTTGGGGGTGGGTTAGAGTTAAGGTCAGGGTAGGATTGAGTGGGTTAAGTTAAGAGTCAGGGTGGGGATTGAGAGGGTGGGTTAGGGTTGGGGTTGAAGTTAGAGTTAAGTTGAAGTTAGAGTTAAGTCAAGATTGGGGTGAGGGTTGGTTAAGTTAAGTTAGGAGTTGGGTTGAAGTTAAGTCAAGGTGGGGTGGGGTGGGTTAGGGTAAGTTAATTCAAGGTGAGGTGAGGTGGGTTAAGTTAAAGTCAAGGGTAAGGGTGAGGGTAGGTTAAGTTAAGAGTCAAGGGTGAGATGGGGGTGATTAGGTTAAGTTAGAGTTAAGTTAGGTTAAAGTTGAGGTTAAGTTAAGTCAGGGTGGGGTGAGGGTGGGTTAAGTTGAAGTTAGGGTTGAGTTGAGGGTTGAGTTGGGGATGGGGTCAAGGGTGGGATTGGGTGGGTTAAAGTTGGAAGTAGAGATTGGGGTGGGGGTGTGGGTTGAAGTTAAGAGTCAGTGAGGATTGAGGGGTGGGTTAGAGTTAAGTCAGGGTGGGGTGGGGTGGGTTAAGTTGGAGTCAAGGATTGGGTGGGTAAGGTTAAGTTAGGTCAGGGTAGGGGTGAGGTAGGTTAAGTTAAGTCAAGGGTAGGGTTGAGGTGGGTTAAGTTAAGTCAAGAATTGGGTGAGGTGGGTTAAGTTAGAGTCAGGGTGGGGTGGGGTGGGTTAAGTTAGAGTTAAGTTAAGTTGAGTTAAGTCAAGAGTTGGAGTGGGTGATTGAGGGTGGGTTAGAGTTAAGTTAGGATGAGTTGAGGTTAGGTTGGAAGTTAGGTCAGGGTGGGGTGGGGTGGGTTAAGGTTAGGTTGATTCAGGGGGTTGAGATTGGGGTGGGTTAAGTTAGGGTCAGAGGTTGGGGTGGGATTGGGTTAAGTTAAGGTCAGAGGTTGGGATAGAGTTGGGTTGAGTTGGGTTGGAGTTGGGATTTGAGGTTGAAGTTAAGGTCGGTGGGGTGGTGTTGGAGTTAGGTCAAGTGGGTGAGTGAGTTGAGTTAATTCAAGGGTAGAGGTGGGGTAGAGTTTGGTTAAGTCAGGGTAGGGTGAGGTGGGTTAAAGTTAAGTCGTGAAGGTTAGGGTGAGTGGGTTGAGTTAGTTCAGGGTGGGGTTGGGGTAGGTTGAGGTTAAGTCAAGGTGAGATTGGGTAAGTTAAGTTAAGTCAAGGAGTGGGGTGAGGTGGGTTGGGTTAAGTCAGGTATGAGTGGGGTGGGTTGGAGTTAAAGTCAGGGTGGGGTGGGGTTGGGTTAAGGATTAAGTTAAGGGTGAGATTGGGGTTGGGGTTAAGTTAAGTGGGGGTGTGTTGGGGTGGGTTAATTTGGGTTAGGGTTAAGATGGGTTAGGGGTTAAGTTGAGTCAAGGTGTGGGATTGGGATGGTGGTTAAGTTAAGTTAAGTTTTGTTAAGTTTAGTTAGAGGTGGTGGGATGAAGGGGTTAAATTAAGAGTTAAGTTAGAGTTAAGAGGGTGTGTTAGAGTTGAGTTGGGTCAGGGTGGGATTAAGGGTTTGGTTAGGTTAAGTCAAGGGTGAGGTTGGGGTGGGTTAGTTTAGGTTAAGTGAAGTTAGGTTGGGTTAGGTTAAGTCAGGGTGGGGTGGGGTGGGTTAAGGTTGGAGTTAGAGTTAAGTCAGGGTGGGGTGAGGTGGGTTAAGTTAAGTCAGGGTGGGGTGAGGGTGGGTTAAGTTAAGTCAAGGGTGGGGTGTGGTGGGTTAAGTTAGAGTTAAGTCAGGGTAGGGGTGGGGTGGGTTAAGAAGTTGGGAAGTAAGATGAGGGTGAGGTGGGTTAAGTTAAG
>NW_024737068.1:3924238-3996738 GCF_018991925.1 Homarus americanus
GTATAGGGTGAGAAATGAAGCTCCTATCCCAGGTACCAGTAGGAAATTAAATGCCAAGTGGAAGGGCCCGAATACAGTAACAGAGGTCATAGGCAATGGTGCAGCGTATGAGTTAACCCACCTTTCAGATGAGACAGAAGTAATCCGACGAGCAGCAGAAAAGGTGAAAAGATGTATCAACAGAGATATGTTTGTTCATGTAAATGACATCCAGGTTCCCCCAAATGATTCTTCCTCAGAATCAGAGCCTAATGAGAGAGATGCTATACGGGATGAGGAGAGAACAGTAGTTGCTCCTGCTCCCCGATTTCCTGTAAGGTAGAGAAAACCAGTGGTGAAACTGGATCTGTAAAAAGCAGTGGGCTTTTTAAGTGACCCTCATTGGTTGATGATGTGTAGTTGATAGTGAAGTGTGCAATCTGTTATAAGTAACTTTTGGTAAAGGGAGAGGTAAAGAATTGGGGATGTTTTTTTTTTATTGAAAATATTTTGCAGAGGAATGGTCAATTTGCAGTAAAAGACATAGAGATTGGAAGATGTATTGTCAGTTATGCAATCATCTGAAGGGTATCTGTTACTAGTTGGAGTATAGATACCGTTTCTAATTGGAGTAAAGATACCAGTGGTGAGTTCTCAAGTTCTGGTTGGTAAGTCCTACGTAGGCTGGTTGTTGTTGGTGTATAGGTGTAGAGTTCGTGACTTTCAGGGAGTATTTGGGCATAGAAATATGGCGCTATTACATCTACATGGCAAATGCCATAAGAACAGACAGTTTTTGGTTTGGTTGTGTTCTCATGAGGACCGTTTCGTGTCCATTGGATTCTTGGGAATACCCGCTCGTTCGGAGTCCCTTGAATGTTGCTGCCTCTCGCTAGTGCGACATGACTCTTTAGATTGAAGTCAAACAAATCATTCTGTAGTGGACGTCTCCCCTACAACTGCCTACAACTGCGTAGCCACAGCCACCACCTGCTACCGCATTCCGACGTGCCGTCTCCTAGCAACCAAGCGAGAGCTGACGCCAGATGGTACGGTTGCTTAGCAACGAAACTAGTCACCGGCAACTTTCTGGGTTTTCCCAACATGATTCATAGAGGACTGGCGGCTGCTGCTGGGTATATAAGCTCTGTCTCTCCATTGAGATTCATTCTGCCCATCTTCCTGAACAAGCAACACCTCCTCCAGCAAGCTCCACGCTGTTAGCATTCATTCAATCAGGAGGCCAGCAACAGGCAACATCTTCTCTAACGAAGCTCCTGCACATCTACCTCCTTCAACACGCTACTCACCGAACGTCTTCTACTGAGCAGCTCCCCACCACACGGCACCTCCAGCACCAGACTGTCTATCATATAACTTATATTATATAAGAAAACCACATTAGAGTTTCCTTCCATCCTGAGTGCTAGACAACATTAATATCTCGATACCCCTACAATGGTGACTCCCGGAGATAAGCACTCACACAGGATGGAGGACGGACGGATCTCTCTGCCGACTTTCAACCACAACGTCGAGGACTGGCTAGACCATGTGGAAGCAGCCCTCGCCGGCTCACGAGCGACCGACGGGCAAAAGTATTGCGCCCTGCTCTGTGCCTTACCCACGGAAGTGGCCACGCGGGTCTCACAAACCATTTCCAACCCTCCAGATCACAACAAATTCGCTACCCTGCGGGCTGCCTTGAAGACGTGTTATCAACAGACCAGCCCCAATCTCCTGCAAGATCTATCCTCTACCTCCCTCGGGAACTCAACCCCGGGACGTCTCTGGGAGGAGATGTGTCGGCTGAACTCCTGTCACACAGACAGACTCCCCGACTCTATCCTGCGTCAGCTTCATGCACAAAAGCTACCCACAGAAGTACGCAACATCCTGTCCGCAGTAGATTACTCTACAACACCGGAACTATATGCAACCGCGGCAGATAGAATTTTTAACGAGTGCGCTGCTGCACCCCTTGCCGCCACGGTCACACCAGTACCTACCATCGAACTTGTAAGCCGGGTCAACACCCCTCAGCCGAGCAATACCTCACAAGACATCAAGGACCTGTTGCAAATTTTGAACCGCAGGATGGACACCATTGAGCAGTTCTGCTCCTCCATACCCGCTGCTGCGCCGGTTCCTGACTCACACACTACGTCCTACAGTTCCTCGGCACGTCTAGACAACGCACTACAGCATACCACCCTCAAGCCAACGGCATGGTAGAACGTTTTCACCGGCAGCTGAAGGACGCACTCAAGGCACAGCACGACCCTTACAGCTGGACTGATGCGCTTCCCTTAGTGCTCCTCGGCATCCGTGCGTCACACAAGGAGGATATGGACTGTAGCCCAGCAGATCTGACACTAGGCGAGCTCCTTCGGCTACCCGGGGATTTCTCACTCCCTCCTGATCCCAACCAAACCACTCCAGCCGTTCGTCACGACTTACTCCAAAAGCTACGACAAGCAGTTTCTGCATTCAGAGCTACTGCTCCACGCCAGCCTACTCGGCGCCCTGAACACATCCCTCCTGCACTACTCACAGCCGAGTATGTTTTCGTCAGGCATGATGCTCACCGCAACCCATTACAACGCCCCTACGATGGACCCTTCCAGGTGGTTACCCGTTCAGCAAAGTTCCTGACAATTATCCGGAATGGCAGACATGACACCGTCAGCATAGACCGAGTCAAACCGGCCGCCTTACCCGTCGGGCCCCCAGCCCAGCAGCACCATCAACAAACTACGCCTGCACCAGTCCACCCGCAGTTACCACCGGCAGCAACACCACGCCCACGACATTTCTGGGCACCCTCTTTTCACCCTCATGTACAACCTGCTCCTGTCATAGAACCTGAACCTGTAATAAACCTCCCTTCTATCATAGAACCTGCTCCTGTCATAGACCCTCCTCCTGTCATAGAACCTGAACCTGTAATAGGCCTCCCTTCTATCATAGAACCTGCTCCTGCCATGGACCCTCCTCCTGACGCAGCCCCTGCAGCAGCAGGAGCACAACAACCATTGCTTGTACAACCTCCTCTAATCCCAAACCCTCTTTCTCCTCCTAATTCTCCCACAGGTTTTGTGTCACTGGACGGAGTTGTTACACGTAGCGGTCGAGTCGTACATACACCTGCCCGGTATGTGTTATGTGTGGGACACAACCCGGACAACATCCAGCCTCCCGCCGCGCCGGGAGGGGAGGGGGAGTATTGTAGTGGACGTCTCCCCTACAACTGCCTACAACTGCGTAGCCACAGCCACCACCTGCTACCGCATTCTGACGTGCCGTCTCCTAGCAACCAAGCGAGAGCTGACGCCAGATGGTACGGTTGCTTAGCAACGAAACTAGTCACCGGCAACTTTCTGGGTTTTCCCAACATGATTCATAGAGGACTGGCGGCTGCTGCTGGGTATATAAGCTCTGTCTCTCCATTGAGATTCATTCTGCCCATCTTCCTGAACAAGCAACACCTCCTCCAGCAAGCTCCACGCTGTTAGCATTCATTCAATCAGGAGGCCAGCAACAGGCAACATCTTCTCTAACGAAGCTCCTGCACATCTACCTCCTTCAACACACTTTTCACCGAACGTCTTCTACTGAGCAGCTCCCCACCACACGGCACCTCCAGCACCAGACTGTCTATCATATAACTTATATTATATAAGAAAACCACATTAGAGTTTCCTTCCATCCTGAGTGCTAGACAACATTAATATCTCGATACCCCTACAATTCCTTCGACTTGATGGGGTCCGTTCGTCTATGTCCTAGCTTGAGAAATCTATGTTAAATCTCAGGGTGTCCTGTAAGCATTTGACCAATCGCGTGAAAGAAACTTTCATGATCTTTGAACATTGAAATTTGAGTTCTGTAAGGAAAATTTTGAGTGTGCACTTTATCTACCGATATGAGGGTGTATTTTGTAACATCTAACCCCATTTACTATTATTATATATGATGTATGTAACACCATTTATTATTATTATATGATATGATGTATCTACCCCACTCAGTATTATTATATGATGATGTATCTAACTCCATTCAGTATTATTATATGACATGATGTACCTAACCCCATTTATTATTATTGTATGAGATGTTGTATCTAACCCCAGGTATTATGATTTTTGGTGCTATTATATATGATATATGCATCCCAATATATTTTTTATGAAGGTGCGTCACATTCTAGTTGTATGTTAACAGATTTCCATTTCTTTTGCCCAATTCTGACCACCGGTAGGGGATTATTTTTCCATTTTATTGGTATAAAATGTGTATTATTTTGTATGGGGAATTATATTTTGTATTAATCATTTAATGTGTATGTAACTACTTGCATGTTTTTTGAACGTTACTGAAGGTTCCAAGTGTTCCCTGAAGAAGGCAGTGATGGGTAGGGAAACACCGGGTAACACTGAAGTCCATTTATTAACGGATAGGAGAGATACAAGTAGTGAGTGGCGTGCGTATGAAGTGCCATGCACGACCCACGGAGTCAGACTGAGGCTGCATTGCCATATGGCAGCCTCGGGGCAATGTTGCTACATAACACGTGCATTGTTGCCACTTAATTACATACATAGATGCTACTCGGCACAGTAGCTTAGACACATAACCTACATCTCCCCCCCCCTCACGCTCATAGTCTTTGTCTTGAGCTGACTTCTTAGTCCTAAGTCGCTCCGAGCGTCGAGGTGCACTGTGGGGCGGATCGTCGTGAGGTGTAGGGGACTCATCCTCTGTCAGGGGGCCAGCAGCTTGGGGTGGGACTGGCCGGAGGAAGCGGCGGTTCCTCCACCAGACACGGCCGCTCGGCATCCTGACCTTGTAGTCCCGCGACCGGCCGACGCCCAACACTATGCCCACCTTGTCCCAACGTGTCATCGTCAGGTCCTGGATGCGGACAAGGGCACCAATCTCCAGCGGCTGAAGAGGGCGGGCACGGTCGTCATACCGAGCCTTGGCGTCCTGGGCACGTGTAGCGGCGGCGCGGTCGCAGCTCTCGGCTCTGGTCTGCCACTCCTTCGCAAAGGCCTTGGCATGTGCAGGAACACAAGAGCGGAGAGGGTGACCATACAGGATCTGGGCAGGGAAGCGTCCTGTGTGGGTGGGAGTATTACATAACTCCAGGAGTACTTTGTCAAACGCCTCACAGTCTATGTTGCCTGAAGGGGCCACCTTGAGGATGAGGTGCTTGACTGTCTTGACCGCAGCCTCAGCTTGGCCGTTTGACTGTGGGTAGTGGGGTGTTGACACGATGTGGAAGGCTCCCCAACGCTCCAGGAATCCTGTGAAGTCCCGGCTGGTGAACTGTGGCCCACCGTCCGTCCGCAGACATACGGGGACGCACAGATCACGAAAGAGGTGCCGGAAGTGGTGAATGGTGGCCGCGGACGTCGTGTTCAAGCCACAGATTACCACCACAGGCCAGCCAGAGAGTCGGTCGGCGACAACTAGGAAATGTTTCCCAGCTGTGCTGAAGGAATCAGCCGACACGGACTCGAAGGGCCTGGTGGGTTCGTCGTCGCACAAGAGGGGCTCCTGCTGTTAACTGGGCTGCATGACCAGGCACGGCTCACAGGCACGGACTGTATTGACGATATCCGTGTCAATGCCAGGCCAGTACACAGCCTGCCTTGCGCGGCGCTTGGTGGCCTCTGCTCCACGATGGCTGTCGTGTAAGAGGGCCAGGACGCGACGATGGGGAGCTGCAGGGACGACCACAAAGGCACTGTACAGGACGAGGTCCCCATCTGTGTAGAGGTCCTCAAGTATCTTCCAATACGGGCGTAGGGCGTTGTAGAGGTCAAAACGGTCGTGAGGGAACCCAGTCCTCACACTCTCCAAGAGCTGAGTGTAGGAGGGGTCGTCGCGTGCCGCTGTCCGTAGTTCCTCAAGTGCCAGATCTCTGTCGGGTGGCGACACTGAGGCCTGGGTGCTGGCGAGGGACTGTACGGCCTGCAAAGTGACGATGTTGCTGACGAAGAAACCGGCCTCTGTGCTGAGCATCTCGTCTTCAGGTGTCAGGTGGCTGACTGGGGAGCGGGAGAGGGCATCCGGGATGCACAACTCCTTACCTGCGCGCCAAGCTGCGGTGAAGACGAAGGCCAAAATCTTCTCCTTCAGGCGCTGGAGGCGGGGATTCTCAATGGCGTCCAGCGAATAGTGGTTAAGAATGGGGACCAAGGGCCTGTGGTCTGTGATGAGGTCGAAGTGCTGCAGGCCAATCAAGTAAAACTTGCACTTCGATAAGGCCCATACCACTGCCAGCAGCTCCAGCTCGATAGTAGCATAGTGAGACTCAGCATCGGTGAAGAAGCGAGAGCCACACTGTACTAGCCGGTACTTTCCTCCACCGTGATCCTGGAGAAGGGCGTAACCAACCCCGTACAGGCGCGAGGCGTCTGTCTGGAGGGCGGTGGGGAGCGCTGGGTCGAAAGTAGCGAGGATAGGTGGACTTGACAGGGCCTCCTTCACCTTATGAAAGGCGAGGTCGTGGTCAAGGGTCCACGTGAAAGTCCTCTTGGGGCTCATCAGGGGGCGGAGAGGCCCGGCAGCGGCGGAGATGTCAGGAGAAAATTCTGCCAGCTGGTTCACCAGGCCCATGAAAGACCTCAGGTCCGTAAGATTGGCAGGTTTGGCAAAGTCCGCGATGGCGCGAACTTTCTCCGGGTCCGCAGCAATGCCATCCTTTGAGAGTCGGTAGCCGCAGAAAGACACTGCAGGTGCAGCCAAGACGAACTTCTCGGCATTCAGAGTGATGCCGTGCGTCCTACACCTGGTCAGTACCTCGTCGATGCGGCGAAGATGCGTCAGGTAGTCCTCATCGTAGAGGAGCACGTCATCCACTACCTTCATGCAGTTGGTCACGCCTTAAAGTGCCATGTCACCACGGAGACAGAAGGCTTCCCACGTAGCAGCGAATCCCGTAGGGCCACAGCAGTAGCAGAAGCGTCCGTAAGGCGTGATGAAAGTGGTCAGTGGCTGATCTTCCTTCTTCAGTGGGATCTGCCAGTAACCACAGAGGGCGTCCATTGTCGAAAAGTGCCGTACCTTCGGCTCCACACTCAGTATAGCTGCAAAGGGTGTGGGTGAAGGGTGGGCGGGACGGGACACCTGGCTGTTAAGCTTAGACAAGTCGGTAGTAATCCGCACTCCACCGTTAGTCTTAGCCACGGCGACTAGAGGGTGGCACCAATGGGACGGGTCGTCACCAACGGGTACGATGACACCCTGGGCCACCATGGAATCCAGTTCCTTCTTGACTGAATCCTTGAAGACGAGAGGGATCAACCAGGGAGTGTGTATGGCAATAGGGTGTGTCATACGGAGGCGAATTTTTTTTTTTTTGAGTTTGAAAAATCGGCCCATGGTATTAATGATGTAGTTCTATGTGCAGAATCATGTGATATCTTCAGATTTGAAAAGTTTTCAGTTTTTGCTAGGTAAATTTTAACTTGAAATCTTATGAAAATTCAGTATTCCCACCCTTTTACCAACACCACTAAATAGCTTATTTAAAGTAAAGTAAATGTATCAGGTTAATTTATTAGGATGAAAATGATCCAGAATAGTGAAACGAATGATCTTGACACATTTATTAAATTTAATATTCCTTTAGAAAACAAAATCATCAAATACAAAAACCGGTTTTACTACTACGACCCGGTGTTGCTGCACACCATAGAGAACATGTCTTTCTTGCTTCTGTTTCTACTCATCACCTCCCTGCTGACCACCTGAGCTCGGATGTAGCCTTCCCTCCTCTCCTGGCTGTACACGTGACTGCTGGCCTCGCTCACTTGCTGTACACAACGCTCTATACTCTGGGTGTGCGAGGGCCAGGCAGGGACATGCATGGGGGTTGTCCAGGAAAGCTCTGACTTGAACATTGGTGAGGCTGCAGGTAGAGGCTCACTGCCAGCCTGGATGTTGTCAGATCTGTAAGAGATCAGTGAGGTCTTGGCACCTGGGTGACAGGAGTCTTCCTGATGACCCTGAAGGAATCGTCACCAACTTCAATTCGTCATGCCCAGATCTCTCCTTAGTCTCATATCCAAAAGATCTTTGACTGCCCTCTTCTCTCCTCCCCATCCTTACTGCAGAGCATTGTCTGCAAGACTGCCTCAGAGGATGAACCTGCCAGGAAGATCTCCTCACAGTCTGCTCCACAATCTGAACAACCTTCATGGCTGACTCCTCCAGGGCTCAAGCTGGAAACATCTCGGACGGGAGAGCGATGACTTGACATAGTGTTGAACCAATTTAGCCGTGGGCATCACGATGAATTGGACAATAAGTCTCAGGTTGTGAAGCTGGTTCCCTTTCAGTTTATGATGAGCGGCCCAAATTCTGCAGAACCTGAGAGCCGTTGTGAGCCACCTAGAATGTGAAACTGGACCTATCTGCAGGTAAGCAAGTCTATCAGGCATGACCCCAGTTTTGATGGCACTGCAAATCATGTAACCATAGTACTGGTCAGTACTCAGGTCGTCAATGACAGTATGTGCAAGCTCAACGAGTGGAGGGCCAACTGTGATTTTTTCAAAGCTCGGATTTATTTCTAACTCAGTGGCAGAGTCCAGCATCTTGCCAAGAGGACCAGGCCATCTGTTGTTTGAAAGAGCCTTGCCATCCAGCTCCTGGATCAGATGTCTGAGTGGCAACTCGTTGGTGTGGAGGTCACAAACAATCCAAACCAGCTTCCTCCCAATCTTCCGCTCTATCCACTGTATGACCCCCCCTTGCCACCCTGTGTTCGTGTTGGTGCTGTCCCCTCAATGGCCTGCAGGGGTCTGGTCTACGTTCACTCTCTCTGAGCAGTTCTGTGTTATCTGCCACTATCTCCAGCGCTGGTTTCCTGATGTCATCTTTCTCTGGAGTGAAATGCCTAAATACTTCCTCCTGGTTCCATTGCAGCAGATGATGTTCTCCTTCACCATGGCGAGACAACTTGTCAGAGAATCTTAACTTTTCCATGAACACTTTAGTGTCATCCCTTCTCCATCAAGAGACAAACAATTGATTCCATTTCTCTTATCCTTATCAAACTCCTCTTCTGGGTTACTGACAAGTTTTCTCCTGAGCTCTCCATACTTTTGTTATGATCTATCGCAGGTGAACATCATCAGGTGTTATCAAACCACCATCAATCCAGGCATTGCTATCTGCAGTTTCTCTGGAACCAGTGTGGTGTCGCATGCTGGCCAGAGCTGTATAGGGATATCTTTCCTATTTCGAATCTTATGCCTGGAAGGTTTGGGATCATTATTTTCTGGGTTAGGGACAAAGTCACCATTCTCCTGGTCAGCACTCGGATCAGCCATGGGAAAGTCATTAAACTCTGAATCAGCTTGACTCCAATCATCGGCCTTTTTTACCTCACCCTGGGCCTTCTCAAGTCTCTTTTCCTCGGCAACTCTTCTCCTCTTCTGTCTCTCTGTGGCAGCCTCCTGTCTCTTGGACTCTGGAATATCTTGGCTAGAAATCATGAGAGCCCCTATACTGCCAGTCTTCTCTCTCTGTGCTTTGACAAATGCCAGTTCGATCACAGGAATCTTCAGTTCACGCTTGCAAATACAGGAGATGTGGGCCTCGGATTTACAGTCACGATCGCATCCAAACTCAGGACAGAGAACAATTGGGCACTTGCAAGTAATTATGTCAAATAACTGGTCCAGTTGCTTGGCAAAGCTGTCCTTAACTGCAAGTTTTCCTCTCCCAAGAGAGATATCTCTTGCCTTTTCCCAACTGGCTAGCAGTCTCTCACTAATCTTCTTCTGACTTGTTATGACTGGAGGCTTGAACTGAGCGTTAGCCAGAGTGTACTGTGCCAAGACAGCTTTGGTCATATCACTGGTAATGTCTTTGTTTGTGTAAGTTCTTTGGTTCTTTTCACTGATTTGCCTGATTAAAACACCGTATCTCAAAGCATCTCTCAATGTAGGCAACTCCGACTTCAGGAGCTCTCTCCCAGACCCAAGATAGTGACTGAGATGGCTGGATTTTTGGTTCCTCGTCCTGACACAAGCAGCCATCGCAAATATTATCAACTTATAAATGCATCAGAATCTGAAACAGAAAAAAATATTGTTAGTTGGGTTGTTAAAGAATGAAGTCAGAAAGCAATGTTCACTATTTAATTGTAATGCACTAATGCAGCTGTACGTTAGATTTTCGATAAATTTCACGCTAAAATTTACCTAGCAAAAGGTTGCAAAATATTGAAACTGAAATTATTTTCTGTTTATATACACTACAATCTACCAAAAAAGTGATGGGCCATTAGTTTTAGCTGATCTTCCCTCCTATGACACACCCTAGTATGGCAAGCGGCTGCGCATCTTCCCGCAGGTGTATCCTCATAAGCGGACCCGCCATAGCCTTCAGTGGCGCGGTCCGTAGGGCCTCCTTCGTCACCAGCACTTCCAAGTACTCCTTCAGGAAGTAGGCCCTTGCGGCTGAAGGAGACGTCTCGCTGTGAAGAGGAAGCATCCGTGACTTGGGTGGAAGCGGGGCGGGAGTGGACACAGGTTCTGGGCAGCTCTGTGCGGCAGTGCCAGGCACGTCGCTCGTTGACTCACGCACCCTGCTGGCGGTGTACCGAGCAGCTGGGATCTGCTCGGGAAAGTCTCTGGACACCACGCCTATTTCCTTGCAGTGCTCCGACAACAACAAGGGTGTAGCGAGAGTAGGCTGCACGTCCATCCATCCGTGACACGACCTGTCGCCGTAGGTGATCTCCGCTTGAAAGGAGCCCACAGCGTCCGGCATCTGGGAACCGTCCGCATTGTAATACAGCAGCTGCAGCGGTGGTTCCAGGTCGCTTTTGGTGAGGCCCAGTTTCTGGAGGTGCTTCAGGCCTATCACCATAGCATCAGCGCCGGTGTCCGGTATCACCTCGATGTGACCCGACACATCACCGTGTGTGACGGCGACGCGGATGGTAGGGGAAGGGGTAGCCCTGGGGCGTGTGGTCGATTCCACTCTCCTGATGAGACTCAGCTGCTGCTTGGGGCTGCGTGGGCCATCTGAAGGGGGCTGCGTGCGAATCACCCCGAGGGAAGTGCGCTGCTTTCCTCCTCGTCTCGGGCTTTTGGGCTTGGGTTGGCGGCAGCACTTGTCGTAATGTCCATAGCGACCATAGGCCTGACACTTGTGGCCTCGTGCAGGGCACCTGTCTGTGTTAGACCAGTGGCCCTTACGGTCACATCCGCGACACAGTGCGCCGGCGGCCGGGCATGTCTTGGGGCCATGCTGCTTTCCACAGCTGCCACAGGAAGCACTAGGCGGAGGCGTGGAAGAACGTGCAGCAGCCTTCACGTTGTTGGCTGCTTTCTTACCCTTCTTGTACTGTGAGATAGCTCTCACAGCAGGTGGGACACGTAAGGCAGAGGTGGTGGACTTGGTGGCCTCGTATGACCGACATTCAGTCACTGCCACCTGGAGTTTGGAGGAAGCGTCCAGGGAGATGAGTCGCTGCACCAACTCTTCTTGCCTGACACCTGTCAAGATCCCGTGCTTAATCCAGGCTTCCTCACATTCCTGGCTGTGCGCATTGCAGATGTCGATCTCCGACAAACTCTCTAAACGTACAAAAAAGTCGTCAAAGGATTCATTCTCCGCCTGCTTGCAGCTGGTGAAGGCACGGCGACGCAAAGCCTCGTTATTCCGACCTTTAACATGCTCCTGTAAAAGGTCGAGCACATCCGTCACTGAAGACGCAGAATCGGGAGGCACTTTCAACGTGTGCTCCAAGACTCTCTGGGTCTCAAGCGACAAACACATCCGCAGTTGGATGAGCTGTTTGTTTGGAGGCATGCTATCAAGGTCCACCATCGTGGAGTAATCTGTCCACCGCCGCCTCTACTCACGAAAAAGCTGAAACGTGACGTCTGGTGAGAGGGCGGGTGGGGGTTGAACAGATGCCTTGGGAGCTGTTGGAGTAGCAAGAGTACCTGGAGGACGCTGGTGTGATGGAGGAGGGAGGGTACTGGCGCCTTGGTGCGCACTACCTGCGAGTGAGGGAGGGTGGGTTAGCGCCAGGGTCGCCAATATTGCATCAAAGCGCGCCTTTTCCTCCTCTCTTCGTATTTCCTCCCTCTGAAATTCCATCTCTCTGCGTCTCTCGTCCCTGTCGTCCATCCACCTCAGAATTGTGGCAATGTCCATCGCTGGAGGTGGAGGATGAGAGGCAGTGGGCGCAGAAGCTCCATCTGCGCCCGGTAGAGGGGAAGGTGGGGAGTCGTGTTTCCCATCTTGACGTTGTCCCTTCTTACCGCCCATCTTAGTATGCTTGAACTGCACTGTTTAGTATATAAAGTGGCGCCTCATCCGCTCGAACCACATATATATGACATAAACAGCGCAGAAATAACGCATAGAGTCCACTGTTCTGTCCGTGAGTGCGTGCGTGCGTGCGTGCATGCGTGCGTGCGTGCATGCGTGTGTGTGTGTCTGAGAGAGCAAATCGTAGTGGCCTTAATGCGGGTGGCTAGAGCCGCCGCGGAGGTAAGAACGTTAGTGTCTCCCCGGATGTCACACGAGAAGGGTGTACAGTACGCCTGCGTGCTCCATGGATACCACAAAAAACAGGCCAATGCTCAACTCTCAGCTCTAAACACACTAATACACTGACACTAACACTGCCACCGTCACGAAAACGCACTCTGCCCACGAAACACTGCACGTCGCGGCGAAACACAACGTAACACAACACAACACACTAGAGTCGACACGCACATCACCGGCAGACGTAACTGTCTCAGCATTGTTTACAACACTTGTAAGTCCACAAATCCTACTCACTGCGCCATGAAGGTTCCAAGTGTTCCCTGAAGAAAGCAGTGATGGGTAGGGAAACACCGGGTAACACTGAAGTCCATTTATTAACGGATAGGAGAGATACAAGTAGTGAGCGGCTTGCGTATGAAGTGCCATGCACGACCCACGGAGTCAGACTGAGTCTGCATTGCCATATGGCAGCCTCGGGGCAATGTTGCCACATGACTCGTGCATTGTTGCCACGTAATTACATAAATAGATGCTACTCGGCACAGTAGCTTATATACAAGGTTGCTACTCGGCTAAGTAGCTTATACACAAGGTTGCTACTCGGCACAGTAGCTTAGATACATAACCTACAGTTACCGCATAATATAAATCTTGGGGAAGGGGGGAGCTTTGTCATGATCATAATGACGGCTAACCTGAAAACCCTAAGGAATCATATTACGCTTAAACGTCCACAAAACCTTCTGAGTCCCCCAGTGGAAACGTCCTCCGTTTTCTCTGTTTCCTTGTTGACATCATCGAGAGGCCATCTTTATCTGAAGGGAACTTTGAATATACTCCGCGGGTTTCGTAGCAAGACGCTGTATGTTGGGACCTGTTGCCATCCAACCCTTGGTAATCAATTTAATTCTTACTTTTGATAGCTCAGTCAGAACATTGTTTGTGAAGATAATAGTCGGGAATGAAACTGAGTTCGTAGTCTCAGTTCAAACGTCAGAGTGTACAATAAAGTAATTCATCGAAATAAGTAGGTGGAATCCTTGACCTAGTTTGAGTGAGGGTGCCGCGGGCATTTCAACCGTTAGTAAGTGCTCGGCCCTTCACCCACACAGGTAGGTCATTCCACTACGTGTTGTAAGTCGCCCTTCTTTAAGTGATTTGACCCCAATTAATAGTTGATTATGCAAGTGTTACAGTAACGTAGTTGATACGCTTTGAGTGAAGTAATGTTTACGTCTTTAACGTCCTCTGAAACGTGATGTCGTTGTCACAGTTAGTAAGTGCTCGGCCCTTCACCCACACAGGTCCCTTAACGCAGCCTTTTCCGTGTCTGTAGCTTGGATGTTGTATCCACTAGTCTGGAGAGATGTCCGAGGTCCAGTAGGATCAGTTATCTTCGTGAGACCCGACCGTCAGAAACTTCAGTACTACCTATGGGCCCCATAGCTGGCCTGTCTGACCCTAACGCTCGGCCAGCGAGGTGACCCCGGATCACCAAGCCACACACAACTACCAGCCCCCATCATTGGTGGATGAGTGTCTAGCTCAGTAGGGCTATTTGTGTGGTGGTGTTATTCCACTGGGATCTTCAGAGTTCGTTGGAAAGTACCCTATGGTGGCGGGACCCCATGGCGGTTGCTTGAGTATCACTCCTGACGACTGAGTGTTGTAGTGGCAGTTGCCCCTGGTTTTAATGGTGCTAAGTTACTGTAAGAGTTTGTGTGTTATTATGTATGTCCACCCAGTAGTGGTGTGAGTATTTTGAGCCTGAGGGCATAGTTTCAGGAGTTCGTCTGTTGGTACATATAACTTTCCCCTACCTCCATTTTAAAGTCTAAATAAATATTGTATTTGTATATTGTGTCTCTTATTTACCTACAGTATCTACCGTTATTTCTTCCCTATTACTTGATACTATAATTACATATACCCATGAGCCTCTTCTCGTCACGTTACCAATGGTTGTAAGTATTAAAGAAAATTGTCATAAGAGGCACAGGCCCTTATACACTGACTCTCGTCAGACGGTAATGATGGGTGGTAGAGGGCGTGACAGAAAGTTTGCTGCAGCAGTTATGGTTGTGCTGATGCTAGAGAAGAAAAATAAAAAACAGAAAAGAAGGTGTTGGATAAAGCACTGGGTGGAACGACGAGGTGAACTGGGAGCTAACAACAGGCTTTGAAAGAATTACAGATAGAAGATGCTCAACCGTTCCGTAATCTTACCCGTATGTCAGCAGTTCAGGTGGAAGAGTTGGTGAAATTGATTGGACCATTAATTTTCAAGAGAGACACTTGGATGAGGGAAGCCATTTCAGTTCATGAGCAAGTTATTGTAAAGCTTTGGTGTTGGGCATCAGGTAAGTAAATAACAAAAATACACCCAAGCGTCCTGTCCAATGCCAATAATTAGTATTGATGTTCAAGTGCTTAAATTCAAATAACCTACACTTGTTGCATCAATGAATATACTGTAAATTCATCGTCAATAGTCTGATAACCATCTACAGTTAATTAGAAGTGAAATACTCATGGGAAACAGATAATATCTACCAAATCCATCTGTTGACCTTGAACATGACTTTTCAGGGTGAATACACTTGACGTTTGAATTAGACTTATTAATATATTGATGAGATTGCCTTCAAATCCATACTTCACCTCTCGAGAGCAATGTCAGATTGCGAGCCTGGTTTGCACAGCTGAGAGTTGACGTGACAGTTGTTGACTACCATATGTCCACCCGATAGCAAACTAGCAGAGAGTAGCTCTCCGACAGTAAACTCAAACTATCTGACAGTTACTCTCAGAGCCACGTGTAGGTTATGTATCTATGCTACTGTGCCAAGTAGCAACCTTGTAAATAAGCTACTGTGCCGAGTAGCATTTATATATATAATTGCGTGGCAACACTGCACGTGTTATGTGGCAACATTGCCCCGAGGCTGCCATATGGCAAGGCAGTCTTAGTCTGACTGTGTGAGCCGTGCATGGCACACGCTATTCACCGCTTGTATTTCTCCTATCCCTTAATAAACGGACTTCAGTGTTTCCCTACCCATCACTGCATTCTTCAGGGAACACTTGTAACCATCACCACGTCCACTTGATAGTATTGCTGTCGACAGCACTCTCGACAGCACTTTACTCTCAAGTGGACACGGGCCCTTAGACTCTCAGACTGTGAGTTCGGATGTAACTGACAGAGTTGACCAAATGGCTAGCATACTAGCGGAATACGTAAGCAGTGTATTCATCGTAGAAGACAAAGGTCAAATACCTGAATTTTTTAACAATTTAGCAGGGTGCTCTATGAAAACCCTGGTGTTAAGAAAAGGAGAAAGTTAAAATATTATTACGTCTTTCTCAAAGAAGTTGTTACATCACTAACCATTAATACTTTTAAAAATAGATTGGATAAGTTGTAGTAGATATTTTCCCCTACAACGTCGATTTGTCGCTGACCACCTGAACCAGCGGCGAGTTCCTCAGACCAAGCTTAGCTTTCAGGCTGGGCGGTGATTGGCCAGTTTCTGCCTTTCACCTCAGCCAATCAGCAGCGCCGCTCACTTCCGGCGGACTCGTATAAATACCCCCAGCCTCGCCGTGAAGATGATTTCAGTTTCACCACTTTTCCTTCAACTCCTAATAATCTTCTTTCACCTCTTAACTAAAGACTTCGTATCGTATTGTATCGAAGATGATTCTACTCAACGCTCTCAAACAGACAAGACCTCTTCTCACCACACAGCAACTCCCTAGCACTGCATTGTACATATAATATATTTTATAGAAAACGCCATTGTGAGTTTCCCTTTTCACCCCCATCCTTAGTGCAAGATCTCCTACAAGTAAACGCTACAAATGGATGAGAAACGGATCACTCTTCCAGTCTTCAATCACAACATTGAAGACTGGCTAATCCACATGGAGGCAGCTCTCATCAGCTCTACAGCTACAGACGAACAGAAGTACGTTGCCGTGGTCTGTTCCCTGCCCACAGAAGTCACCACACAAGTCTCAGAAGTCATCACTAAGCCACCAGATGACAACAAATTCACAGCTCTACGAGACGGTCTCAAGAGGCGATACCAGCGGCCTGACACCAGTCTCCCGCAAGACCTATCCGGTCTCTCCCTCGGCAACTCAACGTCTGCACGTCTATGGGATGAGATGCGGAGACTGAATTCCCGCCACACAGACAGGATTCCTGACACAATCCTGCGCCAGCTTCACACTCAGAAGCTCCCTGTAAAAATTCGTCTCGCCCTCTCGGCATTGGGCTACTCTACTACCTCGGCGACCTATGCAGCCATGGCAGACAGAGTATTCCACGAATACACTGCTGTGTGCCATGCTGCCGCGGACAACTCACCAGCCACACCGTCACTTTCCTCTGATCTTGTCAACCGGACGAGCAACTCCTCACAAGACATGAGGGTCCTGTTACAGTCTCTACCCCGCATGATGGACACCCTCGAGCAGCTCTGCTCCTCCATGCCTGCTGCTGCTCCTGTTCCTGCCCCACGTACTGTGTCCTACCAGCCCCGACATCTTCGTCCTGCCTCGGACACCGCCGCCAGCTCCCAACACAGTGCACCTACCCTCTGCTGGTACCATCAACGCTTCGGTGCTAACACTAGACATTGTGAGGCTCCCTGCAACTACTCGGGAAGCTGCATCGATGGGGATTGGTAGACGCCACAACCTCTGTCACTTCAGGCGTCTCACTGCTGCATATCACTGACCGCATCTCAGGAAGGAAATTCCTCGTTGACACAGGGGCATCGGTCAGCATCATCCCTCCCTCACCGCAAGACACATCAAAGCAACCCTCCTATGTTCGCTGCCAACGGTACCCCCATCGCCACCTATGGCGCACACATCCTCTCCTTAGACCTTGGTCTTCCCAAGACTCTGCGCTGGTCCTTCGTGGTGGCAGACGTCTCTTAACCCATCCTTGGCTTTGACTTTCTCACCTTCCACAATCTCATAGTCGACCCAAGTAACCTCTGCCTCATCCATGAGCCTACAGCACACACAATCCAGGGTACACGTACCGCTGTCGCTGACACTATCACCTTCCTCTTGCCTTCCAACGAGTTTTCCCCCTGCTCAAGGAGTTCAAGGAACTTTTCTCACCCTGAGTCTCTCCACCACCACCTACGTCGGGAATCTTCCACCACATCGAGACTACAGCACCTCCAGTCTTCTCACACCCTCGCCGCCTTCGCCCTGAGCTCCTGAACGCAGCCAAGTTGGAATTCATAGCCATCATCCAACGACTGGAGGATTTGTGGTGACTACAGAGCCCTGAACCTCGTCACCAAACCTGACTGGGACCCTATCCCACATGTCCAGGACTTCCACCACAAACTCCACGGCAAGACCATCTTTTCGAAGATCGACTTGGAACGTGCCTTCCATCGGATTCTAGTGGCACCTGCAGATATCCAGAAGATTGCCCTCACCACTCCGTTTGGTCTCTTCGAGTATGCCTACATGAGTTTTGGACTACGCAATGCAGCTCAGATCTTCCAGAGGTATGGACCACATGCTTCGCGACCTCGACTTTGTCACTGTCTACATAGACAACATTATCGTCGCATCTCTGATGCCTGCCGAGCATCATCACCACCTACAGCTCCTTCTCCAACACCTGCAGAACAACAACATGAAAGTTCATCCCGCCAAGTGCGTCTTTGGAGCCTCCTCCAGCGACTTCCTCGGTCACAGAGTCTCGTCGAGTGGCATCCAACCCCTACCACAGAAGATAACTGCCATCAAAGAGTTCCCCAAACCTGAAACAGCGAAGAAGCTCCGAGAATTCCTGGGTTTAGTCATCTACTACCACCGCTTCATTGCCCAGGCTGCTAGCATCCTCTCTCCTCTCCACGATCTTCTCAAGGGACTCCCCAAGATGTCTCACAAGCCTCTCATATGGACTGAAGAGGCTTTACAGCATTCACCACTATCAAGCAGCACATCACACGCCTTACCCTGCTGGCTCACCCTGCTCCCAACGCCCGGACCACTCTCACAACAGACGCTTCTTCTACTGCCGTGAGAGTCGTCTTACAACAGGAGATCAACGGAATTCTCATGCCCATTACCTTCTTCTCACAGCGGCTTCAACCACCTCAACTCAAGTATAGCGCCTTCGATCAAGAGCTAGTGGCCATGTATTTTGCTGTCAAGCATTTCCAGCACATCCTCGAGGCTCGTCAGTTCACCACTTCTCTGATCACAAGCCCCTCGGCCACGCCTTCGCTTCAGCCTCCCAGACACATACACTTCATGTTCTTCGCCACTTGGCTTACATCTCGGAGTTCACCAGTGACATCCAACACATCAAGACATCAAGAGCAGCCACAACAAGATCGCCGACACCCTATCTCATTGTATATCCAGCATTCTTCCCTCATCTCCACCCATGGATTACAGACAGCTCGCCATTGCTCAAGAGAACGACGAAGACCTTACAGCATACGAGACATCTCCCTCAGGTCTCGCCCTCCAAGAACTCCCCGTTCCCGGAACGAACATCAAGTTGTGGTGCGACATGTCCTGTGGGCAGCCTAGACCGTTCGTGCTTCACATCTACCGCCGCACCATCTTCGACCGCATCCATGGTCTCAGCCATACCAGGTGTACGGGCCTCCCAGCGCCTTCTCACGCAACGTGTCGTCTAGCCCAGCATCAAGGCTGATACTCGGAAATGGGCTGCCCAGTGCCTGGCCTGCCAGTCCTCTAAGATACATCGACACACACGTGCTCCCTTAGAAACCTTCCCTGTGCCCAAAGGATGGCTTCCAGATAGTGCATCTCGACATCGTGGGACCTCTTCCATCATCCTGCGGTAACACCTACATCTTCACCTGCGTTGACCGTTTCACTAAGTGAACAGAAGCCATTCCCATGACTAATGCTATAGCAGAGTCAGCCGTCCGCGCCTTCCTGTGTGGTTGGGTCTCCCGTTTCAGTCCTCCCACGACTGTCATCACTGACCGAGGAGCCCAGTTTGAGTCACAACTCTGGCATAGTCTCCTACAGTTCCTCGGCACTTCCAGGCACCGCACTACTGCTTACCACCCTAAATCCAACGGCATAGTAGAGCGGTTTCATCGGCAGCTGAAGGACGCCATCAAGGGACAGCACGACCCCTTCAGTTGGACGGATTCCTTACCCTTAGTGCTCCTTGGCATCCGCGCATCACGCAAAGAGGATATGGACTGTAGCCCAGGGGACTTCTCACTTACTCCTGACCTTGACTACTTCACTCCTGCTGCCCGTCTCGACCTACTGCAAACACTATGACAAGCAGTTTCTGCATTCAAAGCTACTGCCCCACGCCAGCCTTCCCATCGCCCTGAATACATCCCTCCTGCACCACTCAACGCCGAGTATGTCTTCGTCAAGTGCAATGCTCACCGCAACCCACTTCAACGCCCCTACAACGGACCCTTCCATGTTTTTGCATGGTCAGCGACGTGCCTGACGATCATTCACAATGGCAGACACGACACCGTCAGCATCGATCAAGTGAAGCTGGCCACCTTACCCGATGGGCCCCCAGCCCAGCATTACCCCTAACAAACCACGCCTGCACCAGCCTGCCCACAATTGCCTCTTGCAGCACCACCTCGCCCACAACAATTCTGGGTACCCTCTTTTCATCCTCAGGTACCTACTGCTCCTGATATGGATCCTGCTCCTGACGTGGACCCTGCTCCTGATGAGGATCCTGCATTTGGTCCTATTGACCCAGGCACCCCACCCAGCGCCCCTGAGGACTTTGCATCTGCCGCGAGAGAAGCACCACATTTCTCGCCTGTTCAGCCTTCTCTTATCTACAACCCTCCTTCTCCCTTTGCTTCTCCCACAGATTTCGTGTCACTAGACGGAGTCGTCACCTGTAGCGGCCGAGTGGTTCACAACCCCCCGCCCGTTATGTCTCACATGTGGAATACAACCCTGCCAACAACAAGTTTCCTGCAGCGCTCGGAGGGAAGGGGGAGTATTGTAATGGATACTCTCCCCTACAACGTCGATTTGTCGCTGACCAGCTGACCCCGCAGCGAGTTTCTCAGACCAAGCCTCGCTTTCAGATTGCGCGGTGATTGTCCAGTTTCCGCCTTTCACCTTAGCCAATCAGCAGCACCGCTCACTTCCGGCGGACTCGTATAAATACCCCAAGCCTCACCGTGAAGATGATTCTACTCAATGCTCTTAAACAGACAAGACCTCCTCTCAACAAGCCCCTCACCACGCAGCAATTCCCTAGCACTGCATTGTACATAAAATATATTTTATAGAAAACGCCATTGTGAGTTTCCCTTTTAACCTCCATCCTTAGTGCGAGATCTCCTACAAGTAAATGCTTCAAAGTCATGGGGGGGGACGTGCAATGATATATGGCGACTACAAAGCAAATACTGTATACTTGATGACACCACAGACCCCCACAGGACCGTAGAATCCTGAGCTGGAAAACTACCAAAGTAACGTTAAGTAAGTATCCTTAAGAAAGGCGCAATGGACTTGCCTTTTAATGTTTTATACATTGCGGTTGCTTGGTGACGCTGTAGTGGATTTCTCCCCTACAAATGCTGTTTGTCGCTGCGTAGCCGACCCCACGAATTCCCCAGTGTATGCCTCGTGGTCTAGGTCAACCAGCGCCGCCCACGGAACGGGGGTCAACTACTAAGCCACGCCAACCCCCGCTATTTAAGACCTGACCTCGTGGTGATCTCTCCCTCTTTCTACCTACACCAACCAGCCAGCAACACCTCCTCCTCCTCTAACTGCCTGGCGGTCCTCGCTCCCGCCGGCGAGCATGGCGACCCACAAGCTGTCCTCCTCTGAGCATCCTCACCAACCAGCTCTCTCTTCTTCTAGCTACAGCCGCAGCAAGCTACACCACCTCCTCCGCCGCTGCCTGGCGGCCCTCACTCCCGCCGGCGAGCACACACAGGATGGAGGAGAAAGAACAAACTATCAAAAGCCCCACAAATGGTGACCCCCGGAGATTCGCACTCACACAGGATGGAGGAGAAACAGATCACTCTCCCAGTCTTCAAGCAACATGGAAGACTGGCTTATCCACACAGAAGCAGCTCTCATCGGTTCACAACTACTGTCTCTACACCGCAGGTTAGACACCCTAGAGCAGCACTGCTGCTCTAAGCAGACACCAGCTCCTCTTCCTGCCCCAAGAACCACGTCCTACCGACCCCAGCACACCCGTCCTGCCTCAGACGCCGCCCCGGCCCAGCAGTACCCACTGCCGCTTCTCCTGACGCGGCCCCTGCTCCTGAGTGCGGACCCACACACCCCTCTTTTCTCCCTCAGGTACTCCCTGCTAATGTCCTGCACCCTGCTGCTGTCGGGGACCCAGCTGCTGTCACGAGCCCTCATCCGCTTCTGCTGACGCAGCCCCTGCCCCTGACCCAGGCCCACACACCCCAGCAGGCGCATCTGACGACTCTGTACCTGCCGTGAGGGAAGCACAACATTCATTGCCTCCACACACCCTTTTTCTCCCTCTCTACTCCCACAGATATTGTGTATCTAGACAGTTGTCTCTAGCGACCGGCTCATCCACGCCATCGCCGTTGTCTCACATGAGGCACGCACAGCCCGTTCTGCCTCACATGTGCTATGCAACCCTGCAGACAACAAGTCTCCTACACCACCTGGAGGGAAGGAGGGAGTATTGTAATGGATTTCTCCCCTACAAACACTGTTTGTCGCTGCGTAGCCGACCCCACGAATTCCCCAGTGTATGCCTCGTGGTCTAGGTCAACCAGCGCCGCCCACGGAGCGGGGGTCAACTACTAAGCCACGCCAACCCCCGCTATTTAAGACCTGACCTCGTGGTGATCTCTCCCTCTTTCTACCTACACCAACCAGCCAGCAACACCTCCTCCTCCTCCGCCTGCCTGGCGGTCCTCGCTCCCGCCGGCGAGCATGGCGACCCACAAGCTGTCCTCCTCTGAGCATCCTCACCAACCAGCTCTCTCTACATCACGCTTGTAACCATGCTGCCTTCCCAGCACCAAGCTGCATTGTACATCCAATACAACATGTATACAGAGAGCACATTGTGAGTTTCCTTTCTCCATCCCATCCTGAGTGTGAACCAAACATCCCAAAAACCCCACAATGCCTCCGTCGTGGGGGGATAACAAATTAACATTGAGTGAGCCATCCTCCTATAGCGCCAAAATCCTTGATTAAGTACTTTGGTGATATTTTGAGATATACAAACGTCAATGTATTTTTATTGAAATTTAACTCTTACTGTACCCAAAACAAATTTTACCATGCAACACGCCTGTGTTTGCCTAATGTCGCACGGTAATATAATATATATTATATATTTATGGTAATCAATGTATTAAGATGTAAGGTTGTGATCCTTTCGCACGCCCTAAACATGTGACTCAGAAAGGTACGAATCAATTCTTTAGCCACAGGAGTTGTCTGGGCGGAATAGTCTCGACTTTATGTTTTATAGAAAATGGGTCTTATTTATTCCTGACAATATCATAGAAATATTGTTTTATTTGATATGTTTTGGTTCATATAAAGCTAATATATAGTAAAAATATCAAATGGAATATGTGAATTACAAACACTAAGTTATATATCTAAGAAATTTTAGGAACGCAGTTTGTTTTCATAGGAGTTAGGTGGCTGAAGTCGACGGGGTGAGTCAGTCGAGCTGTCGTTGTCAGCTGTTTCGTGTTTTCGTCTACGTCACATATCTCCGCTGCTTCATCAAGATGTCCTACGCTTATTTATTCAAGTATATCATAATTGGAGACACTGGTTAGTATCGTTAGGCCTAAATGAGCACCACTATTGTGAAATTATATGAAAACATAAGGAAAAAAGACAAGAATCCACTTTGATATCAGCGTTCCACCAATATGGCGAAAATCGATTTGCTTGGTTAAACTGATATTATGTTTTCTCTTTTCTTGCTCTGTACGATACATGCTGTTACATGTCACAATAATAATTGAGAGCTAATCCGCTCATTTTGAGCGTACTGGGGCATGGTAGGAGTTATGTAACATTTAGGCAAGGATTGCCATCAATCCACACCTTGATTTAAATATTTTTAGTGTAATTATTGTGCAGTGCTTAAAGCATGATCACTCACATTTTCTTTGAAATTCGTAGCAGATCATAGTACTCTGGAGGAAATGAACTCTCATTTTGGAAATGTTTCGGGGAAATATTGTGAAATATGTAGTATATATTTTGCTTTGAACTTTCCTGAAAAACATTTTGGAAAAGTGAGGCTAGATAGCTGAGAGTCACACAGACCTATGGACTTATTTTCATGTTAATATATGTTCTTATGTTGTTGCTAGTTTTGTAACTGTTTGAGGGTGTAAGAGCTCCCCCAGTCTCGGTGCTTATCCCACTGACAAATGCCTGCAATCTGCGATCTACTCGCAGACAAATCTGAGAGAAAATCAGACAAATTTTCGAAGATAAAATAACAAAATTTGTCATTGCTTTCACTAATTATATTGAATTCAGAGAGCTGCAATGTTTTGTTTGTTACTGACTGCTGTGTTAGGACTCTGAAATAAACATTTACCAATATAACTAGCCTAGATTTAAATTTAATTACAGGAAGACACAATGACCAAGAAAAAATATGCTAGGCAGGCGAGCACTGACGTGTTTGTTCCAGCATTAATGTTCCTCGTCAATGTCGTCACTATCATTCTCTCCGTTTATTTTTTAAATCTGCAAAGTTTCATCATTGTTTTCACCATGAGCATCACTCAGATATTCAAACAAACTATAATAATCATCTGGTGGCTGGCTCTCTGGGTTGTAACATGTCTTGTATTATTCACAAGACAAGAAACGACAAAAAATTTTATTTACCAAGTGTGTCGCTCAGCCTGAGCCAAGCCTAAATTTTTTCTGATGTCGTATAGTGTTCCTGGGGACTCCTGTACCTCTGATCATACCGCTTGAATGTACAGGACATAGACCTTTAAATGTTTTGTTTTGTTTCTATATTGTAGGTTATCTTACTAAACTTTGGTTCTACACATGTTACATATGATTGTCTTTTTTTTAAATAAACTTTAAAGTTAGTATTAAAATTTGTGTTTGTGTCAAGATATTATGGAAATAAACATTTGTGTGACTATAAACTAGTGGAAAAAACCCCCTCCAGACATATTTGACTTGAAATTTAACAAATCGCAGACAAATTCGAAATTTCTGTCAGTGGGGTGCTTATGTGTATGTACAAAAATGAAGAGAGCTCCCCCAGTTAGATTAGGTGAAGTCAAGGCCACTAAAATGATTAACATATAAATACGAATTATATAGTTATTATGAAGGATACTGTTCTGCAGACATTGGCTAGTGATTTAGGTATGCAACCAAATTTTGCAAATGCAGTTTTTCATGCTGAATACAGTGATGATAATGAATGTTAAGGAAATATGCATAATTATTGAGTTACAACCCTTCCTATCCTGTCAGTTTTTACCCAACCAAAGGTGGGCAGGACTTTGAAGCAGTTGGAAACTGTGGAATTAACAGTATTAAAAAAATGAACTTAACATAATCTGGTGATTGTATTCACCTGGGTAATTATTCTGCAAACACTGACAAATGGTTTAGGCACGCATTGCTTGATTTGTTCCTTTTTTCCACAATGTTCTTTGGAAAATAGTAAGTAATAAAAGCAATACGACATGCACAGAACCTAATAGAACCTGACCTAACCAACCAAAGAAACTAACCTAACATTACCTAACTTCCTGGCCACTGGATGACCCTCCCCCCCCACCATATTAAACAGGGTAATACTGGAGCAGATGGCTAACACAGAAGGAGTTGTTCAATTTCTTTAATTTTTTCCACAGATGTTCTTTGGGTGAAAGTAATTAATAATGACTTTATTTTAATTAGCCATAAACCCACCTGTAGTGGGCAGGGTATGAAGGATGAGGGGTATATATTGTGTGGTAAAACACAGTGAAAAACTGATCATATGACACTAAAATGATGTCTTTATATGCTTTGTATATGAAGAAACTAATTATTTACCGTAAATATTAAAAAAAAATGCATTTGTTGACGCTTGTTGTTGTCTGCTCTTTGTTTGTTTCACTCAAACTGAGCAACCGAGCATACTCTCACATCCACAAGTTTGCCAGTGGTGGTGGAATACTAGCCATTATGAGACCTATTATAACCTAATTGGGGAATCTGAAAGACTTCCTCGTATTTGTACAGTATGTGTACGTTGTTAGCAAGGGGAGTTTCGAGACTGAAGGAACTTTCAGACTGCTTCATTGGTAAAAAAAATACAGTAGTACTGTATATGTAGGGTGTCCATAAGTCCTGTTCCACTTTTAAATTTGTCTTTCCTGTAACAAAATCAAAAGTGATAGAATAGATCACAGGGTAATGCATTTTTTTTTTTTTTTTTTCCGTTTTGTTGCTTCACAAAATGAGCTTTCTATGTACTTAAGCATGTGCACTGTTAGAGGATTGTAGCACATTCGTCTGATACTCCACTTCAGTCTACATGTTGGCCAACATATCCTTTATCACTCTTCGGGAAATCGAGATATCATAGGAGCCTGGAGTGGCCCAATCACTTTCAGTCCTTCTGCCAGGGCAGCTCTCATCAAGGAAGGTCGTCACAATCAGACTCCAGTGTGAAGGTTAAAAAATAACAATTGATTGTAACTCTTCCAACTGCGAAGCCATAATTGCTCAGTGTATCATGATATACAGGTGCTCCCCAACTTACGACTGGGTTAGGGACCCAAATCCAGGTCGTAAGTCCGACATGGTCGTAAGTCCGACATAGATAAAAAAAATGAAAAAAAAATTCAAATTTAAAAAAAAAAATTAAAAATCTACAATGAAATACAGTACACTAAACGTAATAAATAATGAGGAATGGATACAGTACAGTAAAAGTAATAAATAATGAGGAATGGATACAGTGTGACTGAGCACTTACCTTAAATGTAGTCAGCTGAATGCACACAGGGCCCCCATAATTTTCTATTTACAGGTTACATGGAGACTATATTAATTGGAAGAAGCAGAAGAGGAGAGAGGGCTGGGTGGGTCATCAATGTTGCTTTCTTCAGACAGGTTTATGTGCTGTGGAAACTTGCTGGTTGAAGGTATTGGATCATCTTGAGGGAGTGAAGAGGCAGCACTGGTGGGGCGTGAGAAGACAGCACTGGGGGACTTCTTGAAATAGATGTCCAATTTAGACTGCACAGTTTGCTTTTTCTTTTCATTATAAATCTCCCTGAAGCAAGCTAGTGACTCTTGAACCATTCTGTCAACTTTGGCATAACACTCATAATTTTGATCCATGCCATCAAACATTTGCATTCCTTTATTAATTGTAGCAAATGCCTTTGCCGTATGTTTCACTGAAAACTTTTTGGCGGGTGCTGGTTCTTCTTCTACATTTTGTCTCTCTTCTTCCTCTGCAATTTTCTGTGCATTCTAGTTCAATAAGATCCTCGTTACTGAGCTCTTCTGCTACACTTTCAACCAACTGTCCAACATCTTCATTATCAATTTCTAACTCCAGCTGTTTACCTAATTCCACTATCTTGTTACTAATATCCGAAATAACTTCATTCTCATTAAATCCTTTGAAACTGTTCACATATCTTTTCAGGATTTTCTTCCATATTCCATTCATGCAATGTTTTGTAACCTGATCCCATGCTGCACTAATGTTCTTTGCACATGACAAAATATTGTACTCCTTCCAAAACTCTCTGAGCGTTTTCTCACCTTCAGTAGCAGCAACAGCCTGAGCGAAGGTTGTGTGTAAATAATACGCTTTAAAGGCAGCAATAGCACCTTGATCCATGGGTTGGATGATAGAGGTAGTGTTATGTGGAATGTACACTACCTTAACATCAGGGTGCATGTCGTCCAGGTGTGGTGGGTGTCCCGGAGCATTATCCAAAATCAGTAAAATCTTGAATGGAATCTGTTGTTGCAGACAATACTCCTTGGCTCGTGGAATGAAACAAGTCATGAACCATTCCTCAAACAGTACTAGGGTCATCCAGGCTCTCTTATTACTGCGATAAAACACTGGCAGTGTGTGCTTGCTGACATGTTTAAAAGCCCTGGGGTTCTCTGAATGATAGATCATGAAGGGCTTTAGCTTCAAACCAGCAACATTCCCCCCCAACAGAAGTGTAATTCTGCCCTTGAATGCCTTGAATCCTGGCATTGTTTTCGCCTCTTTGTGGATGTATGTCCGCTCAGGCATGCACTTCCACAATAATCCAGTCTCATCCACATTGAATATTTGCTCAGGCAAATAATTCCCTTCCACAATCACATCATCTAACTCCTCCTTAAAAGCTTCGGCAGCACCAACATCGGCACTAGCTGCCTCTCCACTCACCTTAACATTGTGTAGACTGTAGTGTTTTTTAAATCTATTAAACCACCCATGACTTCCTGTAAAGGTTTGATCACATTCATCTCCTGCCTGCTCCTTCAGGCTTTGGAACAGGCTTCTTGCTTTAGCCTGTATGGTTAGAAGGCTTAAGGGTACACGCTTCTGTATCTGGTCTTCTATCCATATCACCAATAATTTTTCCATATCGTGAGTAGGACCTTGTCTTCTCTTTGATATTAGTTCCCTTTATAGGTGTTGTTCCTTTTACTACATCACGAATACGTTCCTTGTCTTTCAGAATAGTGGATATAGTCGAGTGTGAGAAACCTAGGTCGCGTGAGATTGTTGCTACTGTTTTTCCATTCTCATGCCGTGTTATTATCTTCATTTTCATCTCAAAAGTAATTGCCTGTCTCCTTTTCTTTGGAACACCACCAGCACTCTCACTTTTACGCTTTCCAGTCATTATAAAGTCAATTAAATACGATAATAACGAAAGTTCACAGCGCGATCAGAATAGGATACGATAGCCAAACACGAACAAAGCGCTCCACTGAGTGAGTGTACCCACGAGGCGACCCGAGACGCCCCACCCTCTGGCCCGGGACAGAAACGTTTCGGTATAGAAAATGCGAGCGTCATTTGAAAATATTTTTGGTCACAACGGTCGCAGTCATATGTCCCGACGGACGTACGGTCAAAGCAGGTCATAAGTACCAATGGACGTAAGTCAAATGTAGTCATAAGTCGGGGTCTAGCTGTATAACGTTTTTAGAGTCGTCAGTCTTTGTTAGGCTTCCACAGCGTTCGTGCGTGTTTTTCCTCTTAGTACTGTACTCTAACAATTCAAAATGGCTTCCAAGTGCCCATCAAGTACTACTGATGCTAGTGTTGTGAAGAAGCAACACAAAACCATTAGCCTTGCTATGAAAATGAAGGTTTTAAACCGAGAGGAGGAGCCACCCGTCTTGTCTCAGTGACTCGCCACTCTCTCCTCCTCTCCCACCACACACTCGCTCTACCACCTCAGCCATTAGTGAGTACAATACAAAATGATATATATATATATATATATATATATATATATATATATATATATATATATATATATATATATATATATATATATATATATATATATATATATATATATATATACCGTATATCACGGCCTATAAGACGAAATTTGAACATTAAAAAAATCTGCCCAAAGTTAGGGGGTCGTCTAAACCACCAAGTTTAAAATTCTTACCTCTTAAATATTGTGGTTTAGTGTGTCAAGAGTGGTGATGAAAACATCGTAAGCCACTCACAAGGTCTTACCACTAATTATTTTATACTGAAACTTACGTTTGGCAAGCTGGATTCAAATTAAGATTACCGGTATATTAAAATAATAAAAATGTATTATAAACCTGTCTAACATACCGTAAAAGAGATTTATACCCCTGTAATAAACACAGCTATCATCACACACCCCTCCCCACGCCCCCCCCATTTGCCAGTGAGGAGACAAGAAAGGAAAAGTGCATTAATTCTTGAAACTATCGACGGTTAATTACAGACGCTCAAGTGACGTCACTAGTGTTTACACTACACCAGCTGGTAATATTTGATGCCATTACTTGAAGTGAATTGGCCTTATTTTAAGTAACTAACTATAAATAAATACAAAAATTAAAAAAAAAGATCAAAACTGAGAAATAATATACTGTATGTATGTTGTGTTGTCAAAGTAAGAGGAACAATTGTGTAATACGGTATTCCTTTGTCGCACTTGTGTTTAATATATTACAGTACAAATAATAAATTATTTAAGTAAATTAAGCACTGTTGGCTGGCTTTTGGCTATTTACGCCATTCCTTGGAACCAACCCCTGCAAATAACAAGGGTTTACTGTACTGTATCTGTAACCCTAAACTACATATGGAACATTACCGTCAGGCCCGGATTATGGGGAGGGCATACCGGGCGCACGCCCAGGGCCCCCCCACATCTAGGGCCCGCCCACAACATTGTAAAAAAAAAGTTTTAAAAACCTTTACCACAGAGCGATAAACAAGTGGAACAGATTGCCTTACACTCACTGTGCACCACTTACCGTAACTCCACAAGGCCGCCACAAATATTTCCTACTAAAACTCATGTTTGATGAACTGATTTGACTTATTTAACATAGAGATTATAATAAAATAATAAATAAGTGAACACTACACCACACAAACTTCTTCAAGATCCCAAACTAATTCTTCAATCAGCAGTAAATTCGCTGGTTTCCTTGATATGTTTCGTTGAAGGAAAGCGAGACAGTTTTGATGCTTGTGAGGAAAAAGCAAAAGAT
Organism: Homarus americanus; assembly: GCF_018991925.1. Lineage (NCBI taxonomy): Eukaryota > Metazoa > Arthropoda > Malacostraca > Decapoda > Nephropidae > Homarus > Homarus americanus. Next base: position 3,954,545 of record NW_024737068.1, read on the forward strand.
CTGGCAGGCAGCACCGAGTTTGTCCATTCAGGTCGTCAGAGGCGATCAAACGTACGGCTCGCGCTACTGGATTATGGACGTTTAAGTGAAGTGGATTTCATTCCTAGAGACAATTTTGGAACAAAATGCTTCCTCACAGTCATTGATCACCTAGTGGTATCCCTAAACGAAAGGATTTCTGCATACACGTTGGTGAAGGATCGCTTCGGCTTTTTAAGCAATCTAGAAACCATGTCAGCCGATGTCATTCATTCTGCTTCAGAAAATCTTCTGCAAACTTATGGAAAAGATATTGATGAAAACATCTCCAATGAAATGATTAAATTTTCGTCTCTGGTAAAGTTTTATGCAAAAGCCACGGATGAGCCCAATGAGTCGTTTTATTACAGAATTATAAAGGAAAACGATGGCTTACAATCAGCATTTCCAAATGTAGAAATGGTTTTGAGGATATATTTGGTGTTAATGGTCTCCAATCCCTACCGGGGAGCGTTCCTTCTCAAAAATGAAACTGATCAACAACAGACTGCGGCCCACGATGCGCCAGGAGAGACTCAACAATCTGATGCTATTAAGCACCGAGTCAGACATTTCAAGAGAACTTCCATTTGACAATGTGATACGATTATTTGCTAGAAAAAAATCACGAAAAGTGCATTTGTAAATGAATGTACAGTATATGCTTTCTTTGAATGGAATAAATAATTTGTAAATGAGTCATTATTATTAGATTTTATTGTTTATATTGACCTTGGATATTACCTATATTTATTTTCAGTTGTCAGCAGGGGGCCCCCCACTGCTAGGTGTCACCCAGGGCCCCCCCAACCCCTTAATCCGGCACTGATTACCGTACCAGTATAACATACAGTACTGTTTATGCTGTAATTATGATAAGCTTACCATAAATCTTGTGAAATTAGGATACTGTATGTGGTTAATGCAAGTACCTGTGTTAAACAGAAAGCAAGATTTTTTTAAGTTTTTGACTACTGTAGAGTATTATGAATGTGTTTATGAAGCTCATGGGGATTTTCAGACCCTCATACACAGTATGCACATTTAGTCCATAAGACATTGAATTTGGCTACCTTAAGGATTTGAGAAATCTCGCTATGATACAGGGCTGTCTCACTTATCGCAAAGGTTACGGGCATGAAACTCGTTTAGAAAATCAAAATTGCGAATAGCGGAGCAATTTCTCCTATAAGAAATAATGTAAATAGGGGGATACGGGCATCGCGGTGGTCATGGCCGTCAGATTTTAACACTTGTTTTACTCAATACATTTAGAACATAAAATAAATAAAGAAACATAATATAAAATAAACATCAATAACAAACATTGAGTTTATTAGGCGTATATGTTACAAGTATGTACGTACAGTATACTTTGCATGTTTGAGTGTGTGAATGTTTATGTGCGTAGGTGTGTGAGGTAAGTTTTAAATGTATAGACTGCTAATTTACCTCTGATGTGCTGTGTTGCTTGCTTGCTGAAGTTGGCATTAGGGGAGAGGGTGAAGGTTTACTGGGGTTAAAGGAGGCTGGGGTTGTCAGCCACCTCACTCTCCTCACTGTGTTTTAAGGCGCTGGGTCTGGTCGTCAATCCACGTGCTCAACATCCGCTCCATACTCAGTGGTGTTGCAGTCCTGGCCATCTCCTTGATCTTGTCGGCGCTTTTAACTATAGAATGCACCGTAGAGGGAGCCAAGCCCTGCATGTGCCCAATCACCGACGTTCCTTCTCCGTGTTCATGTCTTATTACGATATCCAATTTCACGTCCAACGTAACTGTCACGTGATCTCTTAGCAACATTGCTGGGAGTTTTAGTAGCTGGTCGTTTAGGCATTGCGAGATCACACAAACACATGCCAGCACATGTGAGACTGAGGCGAGCGGGAGAGTATGGCGGAGGAATACGTACACACGCTGTCCTACGCTACAGTTGAGGCGCGACGTTCAAAATTTTTGCTTGTAAGAATTTGCGAATAAACGGGGCAACCATTGCGAATAGTGGAAATGGGTAATAATAAATTGATTGCGGATAAACGGGGTTACGAATACTGAGGCCATGAATACAGTGGGGTATGTTATAACGAATCTAATTGGTTCTAGAACCTTGTTCGTTATAGCATTCGTTCGTAATAGGATTAATCCGTTGCAGGCCCCCAAATACAACCACTTAACATTGAAAAATGTAATATAAAATTGTATTAATTGTAAAAAAGTGCATAAATATGCATCTAAACCCCCGAAATAACCAATATCATTACAGTAGAAGTCCAAAAATCCGGACTGCTTGGGGATTAGGTCGGTCCGGATTTTCGGATTTTCCGGATTCTCAGGCAGTACTTTTAAAATTAAAATTTAAGGAGGAATAGAGAAGAGATGAACAGGTACATTTTGATAGTTTATTCATTAGCAAATAAAGCATGCTTCATTTATCAAAACGAGCAGTTTTAAAGAAAAATAAAGTCAACACTAGACAAAAATGTAAACAAACTGTCTAATACCATGACGAGTCTTGAAATTCCTAAGCCATCCATCACTAAATGCGCACTCTGATTCAATGTTCATTTGCTCCTTAAAAGAGTTTGCTTTGGCAATAAGCATCGGCCCAGAAATTGCCATACCTTCTGATCGTTTTAACAAAAACCATTCGTGCAACACTTTATCAAGATTTTTTTAATTTGGGCCAATGTAAACTTTTTCTTTCAGCAATTTTAATGTAAGGCTCAGAAGAACCTGTGAATTCTAGAATTTTATTCTTTGCCTTTTTTATATCATAAATTGTAGACTTTCCAATGTATGTTTCCATTAGAACAGCATTGCTCACATTACATTCTAGTTTCTTAATTATTTCAAGTTTGTCACTCAATTTCAATGTGTTCTTCTTTCTCTTCACACAACGAAGTTTATCTACTTTAGGGGCCATTATTATGGGCCTGTACTCTGTACATGGAAAGAGTAGGACTCAAAATTACATACGTTGTCAGTTTGATTGCTTGTTTTAAAGTGGCGATCGTGTGGTCGTTTGTTGTCGCTGTGCAGCTGTGGCATTCACGCATGCACACATACACACAAAAGATTTATAGTGCCTCAAATTTTACATCTCATTTCAAGCTAATTACAAAACTAACAAAATTAGCTACCTATAATTTACAATTACTTTTATTATTAGAATTATGTAAATTAATTTTTTAAAGCAACTCCATTCATTCACATAACCCACAAAAGCCTGCTAAATTTAAAAAGTTTGAGTTTTCGAAAAGTCCGGATTCTCGGGTGGTCCGGATTCCTGGCATCCGGATTTTTGGACTTTTACTGTAATACTTGTAATAAAAAAAACAATAAATTAGTAAAAAAAAAAAAAAATTTTTTTTTAAATAATGTTCGTTGTAGGAGTTTCGTTCGTTATAGCATTCTCAATTTTATAGGTAAAACCGTTCGTTATAGGAATATTCGTAGTAGGATCCGTTCTTTATAGCATACCCCACTGTAACAGGGTTTTCCTGTATTTAATTAGTTCAACCTTCAAACTGCATGGAATCATGTGATGGCTTCTCAGATTCCCAGCTAAATCCCATACCATTTTGACCCACCATCTTTGAAAACAATTGTCAATTTCAGGCAAATTGTATATTTAAACATGTCTGTTATTGGGCTGTAACTCATTGTTGGTTGATGCTATAGAAGTTTATCACAAATTGAATGATGTTTAAAATGGACTTTTTACATATGGTACAGGTAAAGTATTTTTATAGTATTCTATCCTTTAAATATAGATTTTGAAATTGTGTGAATATAGCAAAAAACACATTTTGTATAATTTTTAATGGGCAGTAGGCCCTTCAAATTTGTGGGGGTTACCATATTTTGCGGCTTAGAAGACACACTTTTTATTACAAAAATATACTTTGAAAATTACCATGCGTCTTCCACGACACTAGTTGATGGGTTGTAGCGGAGGTTTTCTTAGGGTCAACTGAAATCAGCCCCTTACAAAGACTTACCTCATTACTTAGCAATTACAAGTATTCTCTATACTGTACTATAAAACAATTGATTTAACTAATATTGTTGATATACAGTATAGTCTGGGTTTACGCGGTTAATTAAACCCATGGGGGTCCGCGTATAAAGCGAAACGCATAAATAAAATAACAGAACATATGGGATTATAATTGAAATAGAGATTGGGCTGACCGCCAGACTACCCTTTTTTTGGCTATCGCCGACACAATACGTACATTGTAGTAAAAATAACATCTTAATTTTATGATGGTATGCGCACACAATTACAGTAATATATAAGAGAATTATCAATAATATTAGGTTTTTTAACACTTACGTTAGTAGAAGAGATGGCTGGGCACACGGAGATGGGGGGTTGATTCCGAGGCAGAGGGCAGATTATTAGCCCTTACCTGTATCTCTATCCACCACAGAGGCTAGCAGGGCCTCCTCGTCAAACCCCTCGAAGTCCATATCCTCACTATCACTGACTTGGGCTGGCTGTGGTGGGTGGCGGGTGAAGAACTCGGTGATGTTTTGTTGATGGCTAGCATTGATGTGGTCGTGATACTGCTCAACATAGGGCTCCAGGGATTGCAGCAGAAGGTTATTAGACACTTCGTAGCGATGATTGACTGGGTCTTTGGCAAGGAGGAGCTTCAATCTCTCATCTACCTCAATGAATTCCTTCACATCAGCATGTGTTAGTTTCTGTTCTTGTTCTTCTGAAACACCTTGCTGCTCACTGACGTCATCATCTTCCAACATCTCGTCCGCAGTCACCTCAGGTTGCCTGATTACCTCCAGGATGTCCTTGTTGGTGGTCTCGGAGAAGGCTGCAGCTCTAACACTTTGTGCAGCCTCTCTTGCATTCTCCAATGCCACAGCAACAGACTGAGCCTCGCCAGCCACTGCTTGCCTCTGCCTTCCATCTGGGATACCCTCCAAGGTCAAGATCGCTGGTGGCAGGGCGAGCAAGGTTAAATAGACCAATCACAGCGTGCGGCGGAGGGGGTGCGTGGGTGGTAAGGATACGTGTCCCAATCACAGTCCGCAATGTCATCGGCATGAGTCTGACGTCAGCGCCCAGCACTTTGCCTGTCGCTTGGCGCATATATGATGGCATTTACCGCCTAAATACCGTGGTCCCTCGGTTAACGAACACAATTCGTTCCAGAATTTGTTCGTTAACCGAAAATTTCATTAACCGAAACCATTGTTTCAATGGGATTTTGGGTAATTGGTTCCAGCTCACCGAAAATTACATAAAGTAAAAAAAAATGCAGTAAAGTACACTTACTTTGAGGTGTGTATGTAGAAGGCTCCTGGTTGATGATGCTGATGTGAATTTGAAGTGGGAGGTAGAGAAGAGAAGGAAGTGGGGGTGGAGGAGAAGCATTTTACTGCTTCTTGGAATGCGAGTCACCTTCCATAAAAATGTCAGGAACCTCTGGACTGACAGATTCTCCAGCAGGAAAATCCTCTCTCCTTTTTGAAGTGGAAGGCTGAGGGGTAGCATCTTTCTCCTGCTGCCTTTTAGAGAAGAAACTGTCAATTTTTGTTTGTGGGGCATTTCTCCTCCTCATCATTAACTGATTTTTGAAGAAGGAGACCACTCTGTCCTCAACGTTACACAAAATAGGTTCTGTTGCTTCCACATCAGGGTGCCTTGAAGCCAGTTTCCTGAACTTCTCCCAGTAGTGAACAACATCTTTCAAATCTGAAGTAGACATATGGTCATCACTTTCCCTTTCCTCCTCACCACTGTCAGCTTCTAACATCTCATCCAGTTGCTGCAAGTCTTCAGGAGTAAGTTCCTGCTCATGAGACATCACAAGCTCTTCCACATCATCCTCCTCCACTTCGAGGCCCATTGACTGACTGACCAATGGACACAATCTCCTTGTCCAACTCCGCTTCTTCCTCAAATCCCTCAAAATCATGGACTGCTGATGGCCACAGTGCTTTCCATGCAGAATTGAGGGATCTAATGGAGACTTCTTGCCATGATGTCACAATCAATTTTGCAGCCTCCAGGATGTTAAATTATGTCTTCCAGAACTGTGCCAGTGTTAGTTCAGGATCAGTGGAAGTTGCCCCCTGAACATTTTCTTCATGTACAGCTTCTTGAAGTTGCTGATCACATTCTGGTCCATTGGCTGTATAATTGATGTAGTGTTGGGAGGCAAAAACAACACTTTGTCTAAGTCAAATCGAGCCTCCAACGTGCCCGCAAGTTCAGGGTCATGACCAGGGGCATTATCCATAAGGAGAAGAGCCTTTAAAGGGAGTTTATTGGTGGTTAGGTAGCTCTTCATAAAAGGGCAAAACACCTCAACAGCCCATTCATTAAAGAGCTGTCTTGTCACCCATGCCTTACGGTTGGACTTCCAATAAACTCCAAGCTGTCCTCTTACCACCTTTTGTTGCTTGAACACCCTGGGGTTCTCAGAGTGGTAGACAAGCATAGGCTTCAGTCGGAAGTCCCCTGAAACATTGGAACCTAGCCATAGAGTGAGAGAGTCCTTCATGGGCTTATGCCCAGGTAAAGAGGCTTCATCTCTGGTGATGAATGTCCTTTTGTGCATTTTCTTCCAGAACAGCCCAGTTTCGTCCACATTGAACACTTGCTGTGGAAGATAATTTTCTTCCTCCACCAGTTCCTTAAAGTCCACTACAAATTTTGCTGCTCCTTCTTTATCAGCACTAGCAGCCTCACCATGCCTAATAACACTGAAAATGTCACTTCTTTTCTTAAATTTTTCGAACCAGCCCTTACTGGCCCTAAACTCTTCAAACTCTGTGCCAGAAGAACCAGGTTGCTCTTCCTTCAAATGTTCGTAAATTTCCTTGGCTCTTTCACAAATAAATTCTGTCAAAATTGAATCTCCTTTCATTTGTTTTTCCTCAATCCAAATGAGAAGTAACCTCTCTGTTTCTGCAATTAAGGTTCTACCTTTAAATACTCTGCTAGATTTGTCTCTCACTTTCAATTCTTTGAACTTGTCTTTCTGTGCAAGAATTGTCGACACAGTTGATGCCGACATGCCATAGTCTTCACTAAGCACATTTTTTCTAATGCCTTGTTCATGTTTCTTTATGATTTCCTGTTTTACCTGGATTGAAATCGCCTTATTAGATTTCTTTGGACCCATGCTGGATTCAATAACAATTTCAACACTAAAATTTTAAGTTTAATTGCTGTAAATAAAGATAATTTTATTTAAATCAACACTGCGCTGCGCTATATATATTATCAATATGTTAAATAAATTTCAAAATAACCAATAATTGTACTGTAAATATGTAAAAATAGTTTATGTTCAAGAAAACCACAAGCAAGATATTACCTCCACTGAACAGAGATACAAACTGACGCCTTGGTGGGTGAGTCAAGTGGCTGATTCGCACCAAAAACTAGTTTCCTGTACTCCAATTATGTTAAGTAAGTGTTAAAATGACTAACAATTTTAATATAAAACTTGGAAAATTATTGAATAGTACAACCTTCTTGATATTTACTCAAATGGGAACGAATTTAAGCCCTAGAACCGATTACAGTACTGTATTGGCGGATTAATATTCCAGCTGGTGAGCAAGCGAAAACATGTTGACATGATTTCGTAAGAATTTCGTTAACCAAATTTTTGTTCGTTAACCGAAAAGAAGATTCTTATGGAAGGTAATTCGTTAACGGAAATTTCGTTATCCGAGGCGTTCGTTAACCGAGGGATCACTGTACTGTAATAACTAGCGCGTCTGGACAGGTGCCGCTGTACTGGGCCGAGTTTCTTTACTGCATATTTTATCATCCAGATATTCTTTTCTGTTATTATTCTTCAATTCGTTATTTATAAATATACACCTAGACCCCGACTTACGACTACGTGGACTTACGACCGTCGGGACTTACGACCGCCGCAGATTTTTTATTAAAAAAAAAAAAATTCTTCAAATGACACATGCATTTTCTATACCGAAACGTTTCCAGTTAATGTAGTCTCCATGTATAATTAGAAAATTATGGGGGCCCCATGTGCATTCAGCTGACTACATTAAAGGTAAGTGCTCAGTCACACTGTAACCATTCCTTATTATTTATTACTTTCACTGTACTGTATCCATTCCTCATTATTCATTACTTTTACTGTACTGTATTTCATTGTAGATTATTTATTAAAAAAAAAAAAAAAAAAAAAATTTTTATCTATGTCGGACTTACGACCTGGATTTGGGTCCCTAACCCCGTCGTAAGTCGGGGTCTAGGTGTACTTTATATTCTTGCTTATATTCTTATATAAGTAATTCTTGTCTTAGTTATGTATGTTTTTTATATTAAACTTTCATGGTGCATTTCTTTAATAATTTCTATGCTGTCTTTAGTTCCACAATGTACATACATGTCTTATCTTTCTTTTCTTGTACTTTCCAAGTCTTTCATTTCTTTTCATATACTGTACATTATATTTTCTGAATTTATATGTCCTTACCTTTCTGAAGTATACTCTGTTTTTACTCGTATTCTCATACATGGGTTAGTCTGGGAACTATGTTATTCTTAGTGCAACACTTATTATACTTACAAGTAGGCTGCCACCACCAGACTTTTGGTTAGAATATAACATACAGTGGGGTATGCTATAATGAACGGATCCTACTACGAATATTCCTATAACGAACGGTTTTACCTATAAAATTGAGAATGCTATAACGAACGAAACTCCTACAACGAACATTATTTAAAAATTTTTTTTTTTTTTTTTATTTTTGTTTTTTTATTACAAGTATTAATGATATTCTTTATTTCAGGGGTTTAGATGCATATTTATGCACTTTTTTACAATTTTTACAATTTTATATTATATTTTTCAGTGTTAAGTGGTTGTATTTGGGGGCCTGGAACGGATTAATCCTATAACAAACGAATGCTATAACGAACAAGGTTCTAGAACCAATTAGATTCGTTATAGCATACCCCACTGTATCTCATGGACAACTTTTGGGTAGTGTGGTAGATGTATAGGCATGTGAGTAAGTATTATTTTCTGGGAACCAATGTTTAGAAGGAATAGAGGGGTGATACTCGTAGATTCCTAATTCAATATTTATTAACACAGTGAGTGAATAAGATGCTACTTAAATTCTCCCAGACAAGACTGGATCCTCAGGTCTTACTGTACCATTGACAAACAGATCCGCAATTACTTATTAATTCATTCAACACTTCAAGTACTTATTATATCATTAAACAACTCCAAGTACTTATTATATCATTAAACAACTCCAAATACTTATTATATCATTAAACAACTCCAAGTACTTATTACCGTATATACTCGTCTATAACCCCCCCTCGTTTATAGGTCGACCCTGTTTTTTTTGACCAAGAAATTGTTTATTTATGATATTCCTCGTTTACAGTTCGACCCACGTTTTTGAGGGTAATGGAACAACAAAACCTTCAGTAAAAACGCTCTACGTCCTATAAACTGAGGCTCGCCGTGCCTGAAACACGAGTGCCGAAGGCAAATTGTTTACCATTTATTATTACGACACTTTACACTGAAACGCGGGTAGTTTCAACAAAAATATTGTATATTTCCATTCAAGTATTTATTCAAGTCAATTAGGAGGGAATATTATTGTAATACAACAGTTTTTTAACTAAACCATTCGAAAAGCGATTACGGTAACATCTTTTGAACGAAAGAAAGCGAAAGTCATTGTTTTCGTCACGATTTTATCCCACTTTCCACTGTAATACGTACGTAATTTCAGCAAAAATATTACATTTCCGTGAATGTATTATATCAAGCACAGTATGAATAGAATATCATTGTAATATAACAGAATTTTAACCGAAAACTATTAAAAAACGAGTAACATCTCAAGAACATCGGAAGCTTAGGTAAAGTCTTTTGTTTTCGTCATGTATTTTATCCTATTTTACATTGAAATACATCACGTTTCAGCAAAACTACTATTTATTTCCGAGAATATATTCATTCAGGCGCAGTTTAGGTAAAAAAATATCATTAGCGGTACCAATAGTTTTTAAGCTTGATTCAAAAAAACCGTGCCCTCTAGCCCTATTCGAGGAGAGGACTGGGCTGTTTGATTGCTGCAGGCAGGCAAAATGATTTTTTGGTGGTTTTAATGAAATATTAGAAATATTGTATCTTAGTATTTATTCGATCAGTAGAGATAGGAACTATTATTAGCAATTCAACAGTTTTTTAACTAAGCCAAATCGGCGATTCGGTATATCTTTTGATGAAAAGCGAAAGTCATTGTTTTTACGTCGTTTATCCTTTCTGTCATTAAAATGAAACAGCAAAAATATTACATTTCCGTGAATGCATTATATCAAGCACAGTATGAATAGAATTCCATTGTAATATAACAATATTTTAACCAAAAACTATTAAAAAAACGAGTAACTTCTCTTGAACATCGGAAGGTTAGGTAAAATCTTTTGTTATCGTCATGTATTTTATCCTATTTTACATTAAAATACATCACGTTTCAGCAAAACTACTATTTATTTCCGAGAATATATTCATTCAGGCACAGTAAAGGTAAAATATACATGTGATGTAACAGTTTTTTAACTGAAAAAGATTCGAAAAACATGTGTACCGTCTAGCTGATACAGCTGGTGGTGCGTGATGCGTCATGCGTCGTTGTAAACAATAGGAGGTTGAAGTAGATTACCGGGTATTATATTAAGTATGAAATATCGAAAAGGTTTTTATCACCGGTATTTTTTGTAGATCAATGAGAACTGTGATACCGTATATGATATGATAAGTTAGCCTGTGCTAAGAACTACAACATAGACTACTGAAAGCACGTTGTAAGGTAATTTAGCCTATTGTAAGTTGGTGAGCTTCATTTGCTGAAGGAACTGCATAACTTTTCATTACTAATTGGTACATATTTTACGTTTCCATTGTTTACTGGCAGTAAATGGTAAATATTTTTCATGTCTGAAGCTGAAAGTTGCTCCTCGCCCCTCCCATCATGCACGGGTTCAACCTAACAAAACTATTACGCATGTATAGGACGACCCCCAATTTTTTGCCTAAAAATTTGGTCTTAAAAACTCGAACTATACACGAGTATATACGGTACAGTCAACCCCCGCTTTACGCGGTCCCACTTTACGCGTTTCCACGTTTACGCGGTACCCTGCCGAAACCGGAATGCTCACTTTCTGCGGTGCGTGTACCCCTTTACGCGGAGAGCAGCTGGCGAGCCGCGCCATTTTTGGATCCAAACCTCCCGCCATCCGCCATGTTGTGTAAGCGGCGCGAGTAAGTTGCGCAGTGTGTGTCTTTGTTGCGTTATCAGTGACGTCATATGACGTATCGGACTGTAATTGGGCCATGCATCCTAACCTCCCTCCGCTGCTAGCTGTGATTGGTTTAAAGTAATATGACGTGTCCACCAGCGGGAGGGAGGGAGGAATGACGACGCTTGACCTAGCCGCGGCAGTTTCATCCCTCCAGGCCACACCGTGTATACGTGAATCCATTGTTCTGTAAAATGGCTTCCGCCGGACCACCGCCCCCAGAGAGAAACCTTTCCTTACCTGGACCCAGCTGCCCTAAGCCAAAGAAGACACGACGTTCCTTAAGCTACGAAATTAAGTATATGATCATACAAGAGTTGGAGAAAGGAACAAGACAGGTTGATCTCGCGTGCCAGCATGGTGTTAACGAGTCTACGATCAGGACAATTAAGAAGGATGCAGCCAAGATAAAGAAGCACATGAACATCACAAAGTCTAAAGGTGCTTCTATGATCAAATATTGCCACAACCAGGTGCTTCTCAAGACAGAAAAATTACTTGTGAGCTACTTGGTGCGTCAGGCGCGACGGAACATGGCGGTGGACACGCGCTCAGTTAAGGAGTACGCACGTGAACTGTATGCTGCAGTGTCACGAAAGATGGGAATTACAGAGCCCAAACCCTTTAATGCTTCCTCTGGGTGGTTACAGAGGTTTAAGAAGAGAAACAAGATCACCAATATCAACATTGGTGGTGAAGAAGCTTGTGCTGACCGTGTTGCGGCTAGGGAATTTCCTCCGTTTTTATGTGAGATTATGGAGGAAGGACAGTACACCGACGACCAGGTGTTTAACATGGACGAATCTGGTCGTTTTTGGAAAAAACTACCTTCCAAGACCTTCGTTGTGAAGAATGCCAGCAAGTGTCAGGGCCGGAAGTTGCAGAAGGAGCGCATCACCGTCCTGTTTATCACCAATGTCTCCGGTACCTGTAAGCTCAAGTTATCGGTGATCCACACAGCACGCAAGCCGCACGCCTACAAGAGCATGGACATGACCAAGCTAAATGTCCACTGGCTGACCGCATGTAAGGCGTGGATGTTCTCTACACTGTCCCTCTCCTGGTTTGATGACTGTTTCGTTCCCGATGTGAAGAAATTCTGTGAGCAACAGAATGTGCCATTCAAGATTTTGTTGCTGCTGGACAACGCACCAGGACACTCGCCCCTACTGTTAGATCTTCACCCCAACGTAAAAGTGGTCTTCCTTCCTCCCAACACTACGTCTATATTACAGCCCATGGGCCAAGAGTTAATCTGTAATGTAGAAGCTGCATTCTCTACTAAAAAATTCAAGCTCCTGAACGACTACACCAACACCAACACCAAGGAAGAGTTGCGTAACCTGAGTGACACCAACACCAATAGCAAGAGCGAAGACGACGATCAACAGTTGGCAGAGCAAGAAGTACTTTTAAAACAATTCTGGAGAACATTCAACGTCAAGAAAGCTGTGGACATCTTAGTGGAGGCATGGGATCAGCTGTCTGTAGCAACTGTTTGTCACGCATGGAGACGTGTTGCAAGGCATTCCGGGCGTTAGGCAGAGTAAATCTGTGACTGATGAGGTTCAGACTGTTACAGTAGCAGTGGACCTTGCCAGAGAAGCTGCGCAGAGTGTTACAGCTGCAGTCTTCTCCGAGACCACCAACGACGACATCCTGGAGGTGATAAGGGATCCTGATGTGACTACTGACGACATGGTAGATGATGATGACGACAGTGAAGAGGCAGGTGGTGCGTCATCCCAAGAAGAATGCCGCTTATCCCATAGTAATGTTAGGGGTGCCATCGAGTGTATCGAGAAAGCCAAGCTCCTCCTTTCCGACGACCCTGACGCAAACAGGTATGAAATCTTCACTACCCAGCTGTTGCAGACTGTGGAGGCCTACATCAAGGTTTATCACGACAACATAAACACCAGCCTTCAGCAAAGCATAACAGAGTTCCACGCCTGCAACCCACCACAGCCAGCCCAAGCCAGTGATAGTGACAGAGGTAGAGACAGTGAAGATGACTTTGAGGGATTTGTCAGGGAGGCACTAGTAAGTGTGGATGACACCGATGAAGACTCACCTGAGGGCCAGTGGCCTGCCCTCTGCCTCGGAACCAGCCTCCATTCCCCTACGCCAACCCATCTCTTCTACTAACTTAAGTGTTAACCCCAGCCTTGTGTTTTTCTAACCTAACCTTCAGTTTATTCTTCTCTTATTGACTGTTCCATTCTATATTATGTGTGGGTGAATACCATCATAAAGTTAAGAGGTTTTTTTTAGTAAAACGTACGTATTGTGTCGGGAAAAAGTGGAGTTTGGGGGTCGGCTCGGTCTCTATTTCAATTAATCCCATATGTTATGTTGTTCACTTTACGTGTTTCTCACTTTACGCGAGCCGCCGTGGGTTGAATTAACCGCGTAAAGTGAGGGTTCACTGTATATCATTTAACAACTATTACTCATTACTTAATTAGGCAACTGTTGTATTATTTCTTTGACAAGTAAAATTCAGAAATTATTACACACGGTCAGATAACACTGGACCCTCAGGTCTTACTTTTATAAGTAACGAATTACATCTTCAATTCTAGGTTACAACATTTAATAATCCTTATATTATTTCATTGTCACTGCAAGTGGATAATATGACACCCTTGACACTATCCCGAATTAATAGTCTCTATAACAACATGTTTTTTCGGAATGACTAACGTGACACTTTAATGAGTATTCAGTGGTTTGGTGGACTCAACTCCGAGAATAACAATCACCCTAGTACCACCAACATTCATGGATTCAATATTTAACCTGGGACGACTATATTTCTGCTAGTCATCCCCAAGCATGGATATTAATACGGCTCCATACATAGAGCCAAGAACACTAGATGGACCATGATCACACGACGGAGTCAGCGGGCCAAAGTTGTTTATAGGCTCGCTCGCTAGCTCGGAGCGCCTGGCCCGGGAAGGGTTGACTCGTGGCGGTGGGCCGTGGTGTCTGCCAAGGAATCTCGCCCTGGGATTCTAATGTCGCCACCTTAAAGACATCCTTCGAGAGCCATCGTGCCCTTAGGCGGCTCCCGAACCTCAGTCGTGTTGCCATCACACAAACAGCGTCTGGAGACGTGGAGGAGAAATCACGGGGGGAGTGATTTTTCCCCGCGTGTCGGCATATATACGGGCCTGTGGGCTTATCGGCTCCAGAAAGACTAATCTTACTAACAATAGACCTTCTATTCAAATTGGTCGCTGGACACCTCGCTGTGACCATCAGTGTCACAGGTCAGGTTAATTTTCTGCATCTATATTTATGATCTAATCAGATATTGAGTTTGTCAGGAAAGAGTTGAAATGGAGTTATAAACGCACTAACAACGCCTAAACATTACAAAGAAAACTTTTTTATAGAACTGATCCCAAGCCCTCCCATGACCATAAGATTATCTTAATACAGTCAACCCTCACTTTACGCGGTCCCACATTCCGCGTTTCCACGTTTACGCGGTGCCCTGCCAGAACCCAGGATGCTCACATTCCGCGGTGGGTGTACCCCTTTACACGGGTGAAGTATAATTTTTTTATTTATCTCATAAAATTCATACAAATTATCCGGCCAGAATATAATTTACATTGCTGGAATTCTTACAATTTGATGATCATTTTGAATATAAACATCATAGATTTTGCATTAGACATACAAATTTTAGATGTAATGTTTACTCTTGAGTAAATATGTTATCTTTTGTGCAAAATATATGATATTTATATTCAAAATATTCCTGGTCTTACAAGGAATCCAGCAATGTCAATTATATTATCCTAACTTTAGTCTGATTTATTATTTATTACTAAAAAGGTAAACAGTCTGGTATTCCCACACATTTATCTAGTAGGGACGGTTGGTGGGGGGTGGGGGGGAGGGGGGAGGGAGGGAGGGACCGGCGACCGACCATCTGTTACCGTGTGAAGAATATTTTTTTTTTATTAACTGAAGATTTTTATTTTAACTCATAAAATTCATACAAATTACCCGGCCAGAATATAATTTACATTGCTGGAATTCTTACAATTTGATGATCATTTTGAATATAAACATCATATATTTTGCATTAGACATAAAATTTTTAGATATAATGTTCACTCTGAGTAAGTATGTTATCTTTTGTGCAAAATATATGACGTTTATATTCAAAATATTCCTGGTCTTACAAGGAATCCAGCAATGTCAATTATATTATCCTAACTTTAATCTGAGGTATTATTTAATACAAAATGTTAAAATCTAAATTTTTCACCCAACATCTCTTGAAGGGAGGATTGGTGGGGGGTGGGGGGGAGGGTTGGGACTGACCGCGCGGTTGGAAGAGGGGGGGAGGCAAGGTGGGGTACTTTGATTGACAGATAGTGTCGTGAAGAATATATTTTTTTTTTTATTAACTGAAGATATTTGTTTTAGCTCATAAAATTCATACAAATTACCCGGCCAGAATATAATTTACATTGCTGGAATTCTTACAATTTGGTGATCATTTTGAATATAAACATCATAGATTTTGCATTAGACATACAAGTTTTAGATAAAATGTTTAATCTGAGTAAATATGTTATCTTTTGTGAAAAATATATGACATTTATATTCAAAATATTCCTGGTCTTACAAGGAATCCAGCAATGTCAATTATATTATCCTAACTTTAGTTTGAGGTATTATTTATTACTATACCTGGTTTTCCCCCCAAAATTTCTCAGAGGGAAGAGCCAGCAGTGTAGTGTGAGAGGGGGAGGGAGTCGTGTCCATTATTTGAATGGACATTAACTTGGCGACTGTATTTCTCTATTTCTCTTAAGTATTAATTGTGTGCATGTACCATCATAAAATTAAGATGTTATTTTTACTACAACATAGTTATGTGTCGTCAAAAAGTGGAATCCCATATGTTATGTTATTCACTACACGTTTCATGCTTTCTTGGTACCCTCCGGGTTACATTAACACGTAAAGTGAGGGGTTAACTGTATTACCATTTCACAAATTTCTCACATTCCTTCACAAGCTAAAGGCCTGAACGTCAATGGTGGCATTTAAAAACTCATGCACTGTTAAACAAATGTTAATCAAGAACTCCCCCAACTTAACACAATTGGTTGCATTTATAAAGTTCCTTGCAGGAATGTAATATATTTTACTTAGGCCAGAGGTGGAGTCTTGCAACTAAATTAAATAATTTAAATACTGTGTTAGGACAGGCCAGAATCAATGTCTGTTTGTTCATTTTGAGGATAACAAGCATTGCATTGATTGGGATAATGCCTCTCTCAATATTTACCTTGTAATTCAATGATGTTAGGAACATCATAGAATCTAGTCTTATTAAAGCATGCGAAGCATTCAACATGAATTTGGTAATGGCTCTTTTAAACTGGACAATTTAATTAAGAAGGTTTGTAACCAGGTGAAAGTTGGGTTACCTTACCCTCTGACTGACCACCAACCGTGTGTGCTATTTAAAGATTGAGTAGGGTTTTACCTAATACCTGAACATTGTGGACCCTGGTCTCACCCTCCTCTGTATATATACACCTTGGTTTGTATTTCTCTTTAGTCTACTCACCCCTGAAGATGTGAATTACAGCGCTTAGGAACCGTGTTTTCTTCTTTTCATAGCCAGTTATCAGCATATATAGATCCACAGCGCACCTACAGTGATTTACTTGCATATTATATATATATATATATATATATATATATATATATATATATATATATATATATATATATATATATATATATATATATATATATATATATATATATATATATATATATATATATATATATATATATATATATATATATATATTATATATATATATATATATATATATATATATATATATATATATATATATATATATATATATATATATATATATATATATATATATATATATATATATATATATATATATACAACACACACAGTATTACCGCCTAAGCGGTTTTCATTTCATGATTTTGCATATCTGTGATTGCCAGGCTGAACTTTCATAGCAGTTTTTCACATATCAGCGGTGTAGTGTCAGCTCGAGCAGCTATTTTTAGATTTGCCTGGCATACCACTTGCCTCTCTCCTCCTCCTCCCTCCTCTTGGGCAAGCCGTGCAGTAAGGTTGCGCAGTGTGTGTCTTTGTTCAAATTCTCACTGACGTCATATGGCGTGTCGGACTGTGTTGGCCGCCATCCTACCCCCTCTGCTTTACTGGCTGTAAATTGGCTTAAAAGTATTATGGCGTGACCACCCGGGGAGGGAAGGAGGGAGGGAGGGAGGGAGGGAGGGAGGAGAAGGCGATGCTTGACCTAGCTGCAGTTTCATCCTCAAGGCCACACACGATGTAGCAACATCATTATTTCACGTAAAATAGCTCCGCCCGGTTCACCACCGCCCCCAGAGAGAATAGCACCATACAGATGGCGGCTTTCATGTTAAAAATGGGGCGTTGTTAGCTCTGAGGTGAGTACCCGGTGTTCAAAGATTTGGAGAAAGGAAGGCGACAGGATAGTCTGGCAACAGCATCGAAGTCAGCAGTCTGATTAAGCACGATCAGGATGCAGCCAGATCAAGAAGCACATGAAATCTAAAGTCTTGCAGTTGGCCATCTATCGGGTAACCCCAGAACAGAGATTGGCACAGCAAAGTGGAGAAAAATTTGCTGGTGAGTTATTTACAGTTTGGTCAGGTCGCGACGCCCAACATGGCAGTGGACACGGCGCTCAGTGCAGGAATGCGCTTGCGTGACCATCTGCAGCAGTGTCATGTAAGCTGAGGTGCAGAGCCCGACCACTTCAATGCTTCACTCAGGTTGGCTGCATAGGTTTAGAGAGAACAAGGTCTGTATGCTATGGTGGTGAGGAAGCGAGTGCTGACATCATGGCGACTGAAGATTTTCCTCAAGATGCCATTGAGATTATGGAGGAAGACAGTACAGTGGCGACCAGGTGTTTAACATGGGAGAATCTGGTCTTTCCTGGAAAAGTTACCTTCCAAGACCTTCGTTGTCCAGTCTGCCAGCAAGGTAAGGGGGTGCGAGGAAGTTGCAGAAGGAGCATCACCGTCCTGTTTACCTGGCCTCTGGGTACCTGTAAACCAAAGTTATGGGTGATTCACACAGCCAAGCCGCCCGCCTACAAGAATATGGACATAGACAAACTTAATGTCCACTGGCTAACTACGCCGTAAGTGGATGTCCTCTTCTCTGTCCCTCTTCCTGGTTTGACAACTGTTTTTGTTTCAGCGTGAAGAAATTCTGCAAACAACAGAGATGTTCCATTCAATATTTTATTTATCCTTGACAACGCTTACCTGGACGCTATTTCACCCATGAATTCGTCACTAGCGTAAAAGTAGTCTTCCTTCCTCCCAACACTTTCGTCATTAATCAGCCCATGGACCAGGAGTTGATCTGCAATGTAGCTTCGTACTCTGCAAAAGAAGTTCAAGCTGCTGAACGACTCTACCAACACCAGGATGAGTTGCGTAAGCTGGGTGACACAGGCAGCGAGAGCAAAAGCGGCAGGACAAGGAACAAGAGGTGACTCAAGAACTTCTCGTCAAACAATTTTTGGAAGAAGTTTAACGTTAACAAGCGCACCTTGAACTTCTTGGTGGAGCATGGGATCTGCTGACTATTGCTATGATTCGTCACGCATGGAGACATGTGTTGCATGGCATACCAGGTGAGGAGGTGGGCCTGTGACTGGTCAGGTTCAGACTGTTGCAGTAGCAGTGGACCTTGCCAGAAGCTGCGTATGTATTACAGCTGAAGGCTTCTCCGAGGGCCACCAGCGAAGACATCCTGCTGGAGGTGATCAAGATCACAAAGTGACTGCCCGACGAGATGTTGGAAGAAGAACTGCGCCAGTGAAAGAGAGGAGGAGAAGAAGATCGTCATTCTCGAAGAACCTAGTTTAAGTCATAGTGATATTAAGTGTGCCATAGAGTTTGCAGAAAAATTAAGTCGTCCTTTCGCGACAATGGCGATGAAACTATGAAGTCTTCCATACCCGACTGGTGCAGGCTATGGAGCCGTGCATCACGGTGTATCATGACAACATCACGCCAACCGTCAGCAAAGCATAACCGAGTTCTTAGCACGCAACCCACCACAGCCAGCCCAAGCCAGTGATAGTGAAAGTAGAGTTGACTTTGAGGTTGTCAGGAAGCCCTGACAACTGTAAACCGACAGTGATGGTGATTCACCTAGTAATGGTGATTCACCTGAGGGCCTGCCCTCTGCCTCGGAACCAACCTCCATCACGTATACCGACCCATCTCTTCTACCAGCCGTAAGTGTTACATCTAACTTTTAGTTTCTCCTAACAACCTTCATTTTCCTATGTTAACCTTTATCTTTCCCTAACCTAACCTCTTCTATATTACTTGTTTTTTCATACCATCATAATGTTAAAGATAAATTTTTTACTACAACATAGTTATGTGTAGTCAAAAGTGGAGTTTGGGGGTCGGGCTTTCTATGGAATTAATCCCATATGTTCTGTTTTGTTCACTAGCAGGACCCTCTGGGTTCAATTGACCGTTAAATTAGAAGTACATATATATATATATATATATATATATATATATATATATATATATATATATATATATATATATATATATATATATATATATATATATATATATATCTCTCTCTCTCTCTCTCTCTCTCTCTCTCTCTCTCTCTCTCTCTCTCTCTCTCTCTCTCTCTCTCTCTCTCTCTCTCTCTCTCTCTCTCTCTCTCTCTCTCTCTCTCTCTCTCTCTCTCTCTCTCTCTCTCTCTCTCTCTCTCTCTCTCTCTCTCTCTCTCTCTCTCTCTCTCTCTCTCTCTCTCTCTCTCTCTCTCTCTCTCTCTCTCTCTCTCTCTCTCTCTCTCTCTCTCTCTCTCTCTCTCTCTCTCTCTCTCTCTCTCTCTCTCTCTCCTCTCTCTCTCTCTCTCTCTCTCTCTCTCTCTCTCTCTCTCTCTCTCTCTCTCTCTCTCTCTCTCTCCCTCTCTCTCCTCTCTCTCTCTCTCTCTCTCTCTCCTCTCTCTCTCTCTCTCTCTCTCTCTCTCTCTCTCTCTCTCTCTCTCTCTCTCTCTCTCTCTCTCTCTCTCTCTCTCTCTCTCTCTCTCTCTCTCTCTCTCTCTCTCTCTCTCTCTCTCTCTCTCTCTCTCTCTCTCTCTCTCTCTCTCTCTCTCTCTCTCTCTCTCTCTCTCTCTCTCTCTCTCTCTCTCTCTCTCTCTCTCTCTCTCTCTCTCTCTCTCTCTCTCTCTCTCTCTCTCTCTCTCTCTCTCTCTCTCTCTCTCTCTCTCTCTCTCTCTCTCTCCTCTCTCTCTCTCTCTCTCTCTCTCTCTCTCTCTCTCTCTCTCTCTCTCCTCTCTCTCTCTCCTCTCTCTCTCTCTCTCTCTCTCTCTCTCTCTCTCTCTCTCTCTCTCTCTCTCTCTCTCTCTCTCTGCAGTAAATAAGTGTTGCTTTCATATTCTTATGAAGTAATGACGATATATTTTCACATGTCTTCTTACATACGATTTCCTTTTTTTTTTTTTTTTTTACCATTAATGGTTAGCTACATATATTGTTCCATTTATTAACATTAAATAACATTACAGGTACTTAAAACAACCATATTAGTTTTTTATATTAATTTTACTACAGTTAAAATCTGGGTCTTATTTTCTTCAGTTTTATATGTAGAATCAATCAGTTACTGGTTTCGTAAGCTTTAACATAAACAATGCCGGCAGCCATCTCATCTTCTCTAATATTCCACGTATTATTAATAAATTGTATTGTTAATTTTGCACACACAAACATTAATTCAATAAAAGCAAATTCAGAAACATTAATTAAAATATATATGAACAGTAAATAAGTGTTGCTTTCATATTCTTATGTAAAGTAATGACGATCTGTTTTCACGTGTGCGCATGCGCACTTACATATGCGATCTCTCTTTTTTCTTTACCATTATCGTTAGCTACTTCTATTGTTCCATTTATTAACATTAAATAACATTAGCTAATACAACCATATTAATTTTACTACAGCTGCAACCAAGGTCTTATTTTCTTCAGTTTTATATGTAGAACCAGTCAGTCACTGGTTTTGTAATCAACGAAAATAATGCTGTGTCATTTCCTCGTGTGTTTTAATATTCTGCGTATTATTAATGAATTGTATTGCTCATTTTGCACACAAACATTAATTCAATAAAAAAGACATTCAGTAATAAACAATAATGAATCTTTAGTACATAAGAGAAATGACGCTGTTTACACGATTATGCATTTCGTCTGCACGTTGGCGGGCCGTTCAAACCCGTAGAAATTCAAGTTTCTGCCGTCAAAATTTTTATTTATTTATTTTTGTGTGTGTTCCAATAAAATACCTTAAGAATGAAAAACTCGCGAAATTTGAGAAGCTAATACAGTGACCCCTCCGTTAACGAACTCAATCCGTTCCAGAAGGTCGTTCGTTAACCGAAAAGTTCGTTAACCGAAACCATTGTTTCAATCGGTTTTTGGGTAATTGGTTCCAGCTCACCGAAAATTTCCTAAATTCAACAAAAAAGGTAGAAAAGTTCACTTACTTTGAGGTGTGTATGTAGAAGGCTCTTGGATGATGATGATGGGAT
The DNA here is from genome assembly GCF_018991925.1 of Homarus americanus. Classification (NCBI taxonomy): domain Eukaryota; kingdom Metazoa; phylum Arthropoda; class Malacostraca; order Decapoda; family Nephropidae; genus Homarus; species Homarus americanus. The sequence goes on from NW_024737068.1 coordinate 3,976,583, forward strand.
TTAGAATGGGGGTGGAGGAGAAGGAAGAAGAGAAGGCATTGGGGTGGAAGAGAAGTCACCCCATGGCACCATTTCATCCATAAAATTTTAGTTCTCTTGGTGTAATTCAAGATTATTTTCTTTAAATCAACACTGCACTGCATTATACTGTATATTGTCAATATGTAAAATATGTTTCAAAATGACCAATAATTTGCTTGGAAACACAGAAAAAAAGCATTTAGTTGAAGAGAGTCTCAAGCAAGATGTTACCTCCAGTGAAAACAGAGAGAGATTAACTCCTGTTTGCTGTGTTAAGAGGCTGGATGCCGCGCATTAAACTAGTCACTTTACCTTCAATTATGTTCAATAATTGTTAAAATGACTAAAAAATTGAATATTAAACTTTTAAAATTATTGAATAGTATAAACTTCTTGATATTTACAGTTGTACCCCACTTACCGCGGTCAATAGAACCCAGAGGGTCCCGTGTTAAGTGAAATCCGCGTTAAGTGAACAACAGAACGTATGGGATTAATTCCAATAGAAACCAGCCCGACCCCCAAACTCCACTTTTTGAAGACGCATAACTATGTTGTAGTAAAAATAACATCTTAATTTTATGATGGTACATGCACACAATTAATACTTAAGAGAAATAGAGAAATACAGTCGCCAAGTTAATGTCCATTCAAATAATGGACTCAACTCCCTCCCCCTCTCACACTACACTGCCCGCTCTTCCCTCTGAGAAATTTTTGGGGGAAAACCAGGTATAGTAATAAATAATTCCTCAAACTAAAGTTAGGATAATATAATTGACATTGCTGGATTCCTTGTAAGACCAGGAATATTTTGAATACAAATGTCATATATTTTTCACAAAAGATAACATATTTACTCAGAATAAACTTTACATCTAAAATTTGTATGTCTAATGCAAAATCTATGATGTTTATATTCAAAATGATCACCAAATTGTAAGAATTCCAGCAATGTAAATTATATTCTGGCCGGATAATTTGTATGAATTTTATGAGCTAAAACAAATATCTTCAGTTAATAAAAAAAAAAAATATTCTTCACAACACTATCTGTCAATCAAAGTACCCCACCTTGCCTTCCCCCTCTTCCAACCGCGTGGTCAGTCCCAACCCTCCCCCCCACCCCCCACCAATCCTCCCTTCAAGAGTTTTTAACATTTAGTATTAAATAATACCTCAGATTAAAGTTAGGATAATATAATTGACATTGCTGGATTCCTTGTAAGACCAGGAATATTTTGAATATAAATGTCATATATTTTTCACAAAAGATAACATATTTACTCAGAATAAACTTTACATCTAAAATTTGTATGTCTAATGCAAAATCTATGATGTTTATATTCAAAATGATCACCAAATTATAAGAATTCCAGCAATGTAAATTATATTCTGACCGGGTAATTTGTATGAATTTTATGAGCTAAAACAAATATCTTCAGTTAATAAAAAAAAAAAATATTCTTCACTGTAACAGATGGTCGGTCGGTCCCTCCCTCCCCCCCACCCCCCACCAACCGTCTCACCAGATGTGTGGGAAAACCAGAATATTTACCTTTTAGTAATAAATAATACCTCAAACTAAAGTTAGGATAATATAATTGACATTGCTGGATTCCTTGTAAGACCAGGAATATTTTGAATATAAATGTCATATATTTTTCACAAAAGATAACATATTTACTCAGAATAAACTTTACATTTAAAATTTGTATGTCTAATGCAAAATCTATGATGTTTATATTCAAAATGATCACCAAATTATAAGAATTCCAGCAATGTAAATTATATTCTGGCTGGGTAATTTGTATGAATTTTATGAGCTAAAACAGGCAGTCAGGCAGGGTGGCGGGTGGGGGGAATCTAAAAATAGCTCTCGAGCTGGACACTCACCGCTTATATGTGGAAAACCCGCGTTAAGTGAAAGTTCAGCTCTGGCGAGGCACCGCGTATATGGTAAAACGCGCTAAGTGAAACCGCGTTAGGCGGGGTAATACTGTACTAAAATAGTAAGGAATTTAAGCCCTAGAACTGATTAATGTATTGGCGGACTGATACTAAAGCTGGTTGCCCGGTCAGTGCAAGCGAAAACATGTTGAGGTCGGTTCGTAAGAACTTCGTTATCCGAATTTTTTTTCGTTAACCGAATTGAAGATCCTTATGGAAGGCAGTTCGTTAATCGAAATTACGTTAACCGAGGTGTTCGTTAAACGAGGGGTCACTGTATACGACATTTAACCCTTCAATATGTCTTCAAAGAGACCATGATGCAGAGAAAGTGGTGCTAGTGCTTCCAAGCATAAGCACAAGTCACTATCTATCCAGGAAAAGGGTGAATTTCCATGGTCCGGCAATTTCCATGGTCCGGCACCGGGCAGGTCCCAAGGTTGCCGGACTAGAGAGGTAGAACCTGTATACTGTATACAATACAGGTAAAGAAAATTACTGTCTCTTGAATGAATGTCTCCCTGTCCCGGCTGCGAAAATGCCGGCATCTTTAAAACTACCCGCAGACATTTTTGGGTACATACAGGTTGCCATCCGCGAAGAATAGAGGTCCTCGAAATAAAAATACACAAATTATCCAAGTGTACTGTATATATAATGTTCGTACAGTAGTTCATTATTACTTTGAATAATTCAATGGCTTGATCAAAACTCACATGTTGGCACTTAGCCTGATATATGAACAGTGGAAAAGGATTATAACATGTTCTAAAATCACATATTGTTTGCTATTTTGGGACTGCTGTACTATAATACAGTATATTCAACCCGACGGTGCACATAACTCAAAATCCATAGGTGCTAGCTTCTAAATATTAATGTTGTTTTCAAGTATGACTCAACCATTACCAATATGTTAATAAGGAATAGCCCAAGTTTGAATGTAAATGGAAGTGTTTATTGTATTCCATGTAGCAAATGTAATTGTAATTATGTAGGTCAGACAGGAAAAACACTGCAGCTCAGAATCAAACAACATAAGTATAATATCAGAACTGCATCTGAAAGCAGTGCCTTGTTCGTTCATGTTAGGAATAATAATCACCCCATTGCTTGGGAAAAAAGCTTAGAAGTATTCAAATCATCTTGTGTCACAGAAAGACTTCTGGTTGAAGCTAGTTTGATTAAGGAATTAAAATCAATAAACCTTAGTGATGGTCAGTTCAAAACTGATAATATGTTACATAAATTTATTTGTCAGTGGCCCAAGGTTAAAAATGCTTTGAAAACCTTTGATCTTGATGTATGACAGTTATTTTGTGGGTCCCTTTTTTCTGACCTGACCTCTAGTCACGTCACCACCCTTCTCTTAAGGGATGTCATCATTATGACCTGACCTCATGTTTTTATCACCCTGTATATTTAAGCCTCTCTCTGTCCATGTAATCCAGTTGCCTCTGAAGATGTCTTGAATAAAGACGAAAGCTAAGGTACTCCGTTGTTTCCATTTTCCCGTGTGATTTTATCAAGATTTATCTTATCCACGTTTTCATTGTGGATTTACATGAAATTATATATACTGTATATATAACAGATTAAAAGTTGTTCAGAGAGATGTTCGATATGATGGGTTAATTTCTCGTTATGTCTTCCTCATATAACTATGGTAGAAGTCCAAGTAGGCCTCACAATTTTGTGCTAATTGGTATCCCACTGTGGCTGAATTTCTGGAAGGCATGGATTTGTGGAATAAGCATTAAAATCATAAAAAAACTATACTTGGTATAATCCTAAAATACAATACTGTAGCACATATTCTATGTAAAAAAAATAGCTTTTTGCTCACTCAAACCATCCTCTGAGCAACATGACACAGTTCAGTTAGGCAGTCATCCAGCAGAGTCATACGTTTGTGGCTGGTTCCGTGTTGCGCTGTGTCTGTCACAATGGAGAAGGGAGCATGGCAATACAGTTACAGCCCACTGCCTCCTCACATACTGTACATTCACTTCCCACTAGGGATGGGGTCAATTATGAATTGAATTGGACTTAATTGGGAAAGTGTGAATGGGAATTGAAAGACAATTTTTTTAAATGAATTGGATTTTATGTGACGAAATGATGTTATATCTGAGTATTAAAATATGTTTTTTTTGTAGAGGACAATATACTACATATTGATAATTTTTTTTAGTTTGTTCAACATATTTAATGTGTGAAACCAGTTGAATGTTTTGAAGTAACAAGTATATACATTGTTTAATGTGGGCATCCAATATGACTACGGCCTGGTTAAGGCATAAGCTAGTTATGCTATGGCATAGCCCCCCACCCCGGATTTTGGACCCCCAAGTATTTTCTCCTCCCCGCTAGCTTATTTTTATCACTTGCTCTACTCGTCTTAAAAACAATTACCCTGTACAGTATACAGTTTCTTTTAACATCTCTGAATACATGACTGTTTGGAAATAAAAAAAAGATAATCATTATGATAACATAATAAAACAAATATGCTTTAGTACAGAATATTGTTTTTATGTATTTTATTGTGAGCTATGATTCTACTACAGGTTGTACCTCTCTAGTCCGGCATTCTGTGGTCCGGAAACTCCCATGGTCCGGAACGATTTTAGTTTGTCCAATAGGTAGATAGGGTTTTTTTTTATTTTTTTTATTTTTTTTATTTTTTTTATCTGAATTATTATTATTATTACAGGAGTATTAAATTTTTGCCCCTCAGGCCCCAATGTGGGTCAGTGACCTATGCCCGGGTAGGCTAATCCTCTTAAAAAAACAAAAAACAAAGCCGCGGGAAATTAAGGTTTGTTTACATCCGGCAGTTCGGCTGCTCTCTCTCTCTGTCTCTGCTTGTCTATACAGAGTACAACATTTAACCCTTCAATATATATGAGCAGTAAATAAGTGTTGCTTTCATATTCTTATGTAAATATATATGAGCAGTAAATAAGTGTTGCTTTCATATTCTTATGTAGAGTAATGACGATATGTTTTCACATGTGCCCACTTACATACGCGCAGCCTCACTTTTTTTTTTACCATTAATGGTTTGCTACTTACATGTATATTGTTCCATTTATTAACATTAAATAACGTTACAGGTACTTCAAACAACCATATTAATTTTTTTACATTAATTTTACTACAGCTACAATCAGGGTCTTATTTTCTTCAGTTTTATATGTAGAACCAATCAGTCACTGGTTTTGTAAGCTTTAACATAAACAATGCCGGCAGCCGTCTCGTCTCATCGTGTGTTTTCATATTCCACGTATCATTAATATATTGTATTGTTAATTTTGCACACACAAACATTAATTCAATAAAAACAAATTCAGAAACATTAATTAAAATATATATGAACAGTAAATAAGTGTTGCTTTCATATTCTTATGTAAAGTAATGACGATATGTTTCACGTGTGCGCACTTACCGTTCATACGCGATCTCTCTTTTTTCTTTACCATTATCGTTAGCTACTGCTATTGTTCCATTTAATAACATTACTTAAAACAACCATATCAATTTTACTACAGCTACAACCAAGGTCTTATTTTCTTCAGTTTTATATGTAGAACCAGTCAGTTACTGGTTTTGTAATCAACGAAAACAATGCTGTGTCATTTCCTCGTGTGTTTTAATATTCTACGTATTATTAATGAATTGTATTGCTCATTTTGCACACAGACATTAATTCAATAAAAAAGACATTCAGTAATAAACAATAATGAGTCTTTTGTACATAAGAGAAATGACGCTGTTTACACGATTATGCACGTCGTCTGCACGTTGGCGGGCCGTTCAAACCCGTCGAATTTCAAATTTCCGCCGTCAAAATTTTTATTTTTGTGTGTTCCAATAAAATACGTTGAATTAAAAACTTGCGAAATTTGAGAAGCTACTACAGTATACGACATTTAGCCCTTCAATATGTCTTCAAAGAGACCATGATGCAGAGAAAGTGGTGCTAGTGCTTCCAAGCATAAGCACAAGTCACTATCTATCCAGGAAAAGGGTGAATTTCCATGGTCCGGCACCGGTCAGGTCCCGAGGTTGCTGGACTAGAGAGGTACAACCTGTACAAGCATCTGCAGCGATTCAGCAAGTGCTAAACATGTTCGCACTAGCGTTTGAATGTGTGCTGTGGCTGCACTTGTGAAGTTCCACTCCTTGAATTTATTTGGTGCAGCAAGTGTAAAATGCTGTCTTAAAGCAGCAAAGGTTTTTTTTTTTACTTCATTCAAGAACTGTTTTCATTTGCTGCAGCTTCACCTAAATGATGGTCAAAGCTAGTTGATGTGGTTTCCCCAGCAGAAAACAGCTAAGTATTGACTCTTAGACTCTCACTGACACTTGCTGGCACAATTATTATGCAGCACTGCAAGCTGTTGACAGAAATTACCAACAGTTGTATGATTTGCTCATGATATGGGTGAAGACACATCTCAGACACCTGACACATGAGTCAAGACTTCATCTTTTGCTGAAAAAACAACACTACTGGAGACATCCTTTATGTGTCAATTCTGGTTGTGTACAGTATTCTAAACTGCTTCCAGAATTCAAGTGCAATCCTTCAAAATGAAGACCTTGATCTGCATGAAGCTTGTTCCACATTTGAATCATAAGCTGCATTCATTAGAGAACTGGAAGAAATATTTGACAATTTAAAACAGCTTCCAAACAAAGACTGCCTGACATTTCAGAGGACAATACAAAATCAAAGGTCAGAAGGTCAAAGAAAATGAGTGATGACAGTGGCTTGGAGGATGTGGTGCTGAGTGGCTCTAAAAAATTTCATATTGAGAGCTGCATTCCCATAGTTGAATGCCTATAGCAGGCAATTGAAGAGCGACAAAATGCCTACACAGATGCTCAAAAGACCTTCAGGTGCATATTCCTGCTTACGTCAAAAGCTCCTCTTCCAGAATCATCCGTTGCAGGTCTCGTGCCTGCTTACCCAAGTGATTTGGCAGAAGACTGCTACACTGAATTTGAACAATTTCATTGCTTTCCTATGGACTATCACAAGAGTGTCTGCATCATTGCACTCCATCAATTTGTCAAAAGACCCCAAGGGAAGTGGTGAAGCATCTGACTGCCCATCCTTTGACTGCAAGTGCATTCCGAATGAGCAAGAATTTTTTTTTTAGCAACTTGTGAAGTTTAAATTTTTTTTTTTTTTAGCATTTACTGTGTACTATTTCACACATTTATTGAGCATTTCCTGTCCCTTGAAATAAAGTTAAGATATCCTTGGCAACTTCTATTGAATTACAGTTGTTTTCTATAAAAGTACTGTACAGTGCTGTACTTGTACTTATGTAAATCATAATATACTACTTGTACAGTACTTAGACTAGAGTGCTTTGAGAAAAAGCTGTACGGTACTGTACTGTACTTGAATTGGGACTCATACTTATCTCTCTCTAAAGTACAGCCACCAGTAGGCACTTGAATCCATCCCTGGCATTGTGTGTGTGAGAGAGTGTCAGAGGCTCAGAGCACATACATTTTAGAAATGCTTGTGTAGTAATAATAATAATAATAATGATAATGAACAGTACAATAATCCCTGCATTATAGAAGGGATATGTTCTTAAAAAAGTTATTATTGCGTACAATATTTTCGTAACGTAAACCATTTTTTCCCATTTACCTTACAATACTGTGCTGTACGTACTTCCCAAGTTATAAGCAGAGAAACATTCTACGGAAATTTTTTTTCCTCAACTGAAGGAATAAAGACATGCTTATTAACGGAGATACAGTGAACCCTCAAAGATCCTGACTACAAGGGGGGACCACCTGTCTGAAAAAGCCAATTCTCCGGATTTTCCGGCGAATAATAAGTGATATAAGAAACACCAAAAATACAGTACTAATGTAGTGATAAACAAATTACCTTATATAAACCATACATTTACCTATGATAACATAATAAGAAACATTGTATCATTACTAGAGTGAATGAAATAATATTCCCACAAAAAACAATTGTCAACTATGTTTATGTTTCCCACCTCCTCGGGTCAAGCAGCACCCATGGGCCTAAAATATTCTTTGTTCTGGTTTGGGAATGTTTCTTAGGGAAACTTCTAGGAGGCTTCTTAGCCCAGAAACCCCAAATTTTTTGTCCGGATCTTCCGAAATCCGGATTTCCCGGGTCCGGATATTTGAGGGTTTACTGTACTACAGTAGAAGTCTGATTATGTAGTGTATTATTAATGTAGCATACTGTACATATCGGTACACCAAAGTAAGGTTGGTTGATTTCACAACTGCATAAATGGCTAAACAGATGTAGATTAGAATATATTTTACACGGTTCTTCTAAGAAAATGAATTTAATGTAAGTTAACAAAAAATATCAAAATACTGTACTATACTAAGACTGCTCACCCTTTAATCCACTTAACTCTGTGTTTCTGGGCCAAAAATCCAGAAAAAAAATCATAATTCCTGAAAAAAATTTCCATATGAATTCAACTACGTTGGGTTATCATGTGGTAAAACTTTATTCATATAGGTATTATATTTTCACCTACAGTATATAGTGGAGTTCGCCTGACTGTGATTGTCAAATTATCACAAAATTGTAGCAAAATTAGAATAATTGTGTGTTCTATGGCAACATTCTCAATTGCCATTAAGTACAATAAAGGTGTCAAGTTGTAAGAGAAAATGGAAATTTGAAGCGAAGAAAAGTTGTTAGGTATTGAGTCTGCCGGCAATGCACATGAAAGGGTTAGTGGAGTGGTCAACTGACTAGGCTGAGATGACTGGCCAGCCACTATTTAAATATTTGAATATCCAGCCCAGGCAAATTCGAATCTGTAAATAAAACTCTACTCATGTAGATACCAAACTTATTGTAAAAAAAAAAAAAAAAAAACAGAAAAGGGATGTACATTCTAGGACTAAAGTCATGGACAACTGCACAGAACCTACACTAATGACCTCTGGCAATGAGGAAAAAAATATGTTAAAACTACTACAGTTGGGTCTTCATTTACGCGATCAATTGAACCCGTGTTGTACCGCGTAAAACGAAAAACGTGTAAATGAAATAACAGAACATATGAGGTTAATTGAAATAGAGACTGGGCCCACCCCCAAACTCCACTTTTTCCGACACAATACCTACGTTGTAGTAAAAATAACATCTTAATTTTATGATGGTATGCACACACACATAATATAGAAGAGAAATATCAATAAGAGAATAATATACTGTACCAGGTAAAAGAAAAATCAAGGTTTAACACTTACGTCAGGTTAGGTTAGAAAAAATCAAGGTTTAACACTTACGTAAGGTTAGGTTAGGTTAGAAAAAAATCAAGGTTAGGTTAGGTTTAACACTTACGTTAGTAGAAGAGATGGGTCGGCGTACGGTAATGGCGGCTGGTTCCGAGGCAGAGGGCAGATTACTGGCCCTCAAGTGAATCACCATCACTATCCACTATAGTTGTCAGGGCCTCCCTGACAAATCCCTCAAAGTCACCATCACTGGCTTGGGCTGGCTGTGGTGGGTTGCGGGCGAAGAAGTCCGTGATGTTACGCTGATGGCTTGTGTTGATGTTGTCGTGATACACCTGGATGTACGGCTCCATAGTGTGCAACAGCTGGGTAGTGAAGACTTCATAGCGGTTATTGTCAGGGTCGTTGGAAAGGATGAGCTTCAGTTTCTCTGCACACTCGATGGCATCCTTAACATTACCATGTGTTAACTTGTGTTCTTCTCGGGATGACGCACTGCCTGTCTCTTCACTGACGTGATCGTCTTCTAACATCTCGTCGGCAGTCACCTCAGGATCCCTTATCACCTCCATAATGTCGTCGTTGGTGGTCTCGGAGAAGCCTGCAGCTGTAACACTCTGCGCAGCTTCTCTGGCAAGGTCCACTGCCACTGCAAGAGACTGAACCTCACCAGTCACAGGTTGACTCTGCCTCCCACTGGGATACCTTGCAACACATGCCGCCATGCGTGACAAATTGTTGCTACAGACAGCTGATCCCATGCCTCCACCAAGAAGTTAACAGCCTTCTTGACGTTAAATTTCTTCCAAAACTGTTTGACACGAAATTCTTGATCCGACAACTCTTGTTCCTTGTCCTCGTCGCTTTGGCTACTGGTGTCACCCAGGTTACGCAACTCATCCTTGGTGTTGGTACAGTCGTTCAGGAGCTTAAACTTCTTTGTAGAGAATGCAGCCTTAACGTTGCATATCAACTCCTGGTCCATGGGCTGGATTAAGGGGGCGAGTGTCCTGGTGCGTTGTCAAGGAGCAACAAAATGTTGAATGGAACATTCTGTTGCTTGCAGAATTTCTTGACGTCGGGAACAAAACAGTCATCAAACCAGGAGAGGGACAGAGCAGAGAACATCCACGCCTTACGAGCGTTTAGCCAATGGACATTTAGCTTGGTCATGTCCATGTTCTTGTAGGCGTGCGGCTTGTGGGTTGTGTGGATCACCGATAACTTGAGTTTACAGGTACCGGAAGCATTGGTGGTAAACAAAACGGTGATGCGCTCCTTCTGCAACTTCCGGCCACGACACTTTCTGGCAGACTTGACAACGAAGGTCTAGGAAGGTAGCTTTTTCCAAAACAGACCGGATTCATCCTTGTTGAACACCTGGTCGTCGGTGTACTGTCCTTCCTCTATAATGTCACGTAAGAACGGAGGAAAATCACTAGCTGCAACACGGTCAGCACTCGCGCCTTCACCGCCAATGTTAATGTTGGTGATCTTGTTCCTTTTCTAAACCCTTGCAGCCACCCAGAGGAAGCATTGAAGGGTTTGGGCTCTGCAATTCCCATCTTACGTGCCACTGCTACTTACAGTTCACGTGTGTACTCTTGAACCGACCGCGTGTCCACCGCCATGTTCCGTCGTGCCTGACAAATCAAGTAGCTCACAAGTAAATTCTCCGTCTTGAGAAGCACCTTGTTCTGGCAGTACTTCAACATTGAAGCACCTGCAGACTTTGTGATTTTCATGTGTTCTTTTATCTTGGCTGCATCCTTCTTGATCGTCCGGATCGTAGATTCGTTACACCATGCTGGCGCCCGAGATCATCCTGTCTTGTTCCTTTTTCTAACACTTGTATTATATTGTACTTCACCTCGTAACTTAGGGCACGTCGTATCTTCTTTGGCTTAGGGCGGCTGGGTCCAGGTAATGCAAGGTTTTTCTGTGGTGGTGGAGGTCCAGTGGAAGCTATTCTTATGAGATTAGCGAGATTATCCGAACAATAGAACACAGTATTCACTGGGCGACTGGGAGGAGAGTAACTGACGCGGTTAGGTCAGCGGCTTCATCCCTCCCGTGGCAGGGCACATCATATTACATTAAACCAATCACAGCTAGCGGCGGATGGAGGTAAGGATGCGTGGCCCAATCACAGTCTGATACGTCATATGTCACCGATAACGCAACAGAGACATACACTGCGCAACCTACTCGCGCCAGTCGCTCTCGGCGTAAATGACCAAATTTACCGCGTAAATGAAGCATCCCGCCTCTGGCAAAGTACCGCGTAAATGACAAAACGCGTAAACGAAAACCGCGTAAATCCAGACTCAACTGTATATTGTATTAATAAAATAAGTTTAATAAATTTAAACATCAAAATTAAAATACAAGGTAAAATAAAATACTACATGTACAGTACTTTAAAAATCACATGCAGTTAAGTACCCCTATTGCACTTAAAAATTTAACTCATTACCAGTGTAGGTTTTGTGATGCTGTCCATGACTTACAGTAGTCCTAGAATGTACAGTACAGTACAGCATAGCACAGCTATACCACAATAATAGATGTAGGACATTACAGTATATCTTACCAGTTCTTAGCATTATTTTAATCTATAAATAGCTTATACTGTATTAATTTTTTAGGGCATACAGTACAGTAGGATACTGTACATGTAGACAGGTTTGTTTGTAACTCTGAAAGTTCATAAGTCAATTGTTGGTAAGTAGAGAAGCACCTTTGTAATATTTATATAATGTACACCTGTTTTATTCTTATTCTACCTTACAGCCTTATTCCTAAGCTCTTTTTATCTTGACAGGTGTGGGAAAATCATGTCTTCTGCTGCAGTTTACGGACAAAAGATTTCAACCTGTTCATGATCTTACCATTGGAGTTGAATTTGGTGCACGCATGATCACAATTGACAATAAACAGATCAAGCTCCAGATTTGGGACACAGTGAGTAGTGGGATTTTTTTTTCATGTTACTGTACAGTACAGTACAGTATTGATGAAAATATTCTACCTTTATTATTCTTTACTCCTTTTATATTGAAGGAAATAAAGTACAGTCACCCATAAACGTCCTGTCACCTTTCCTGCTGCTCCATGAACCCCAGGACTCGGGCTCGTGAATGCAAAGCAGCAGAAACTGATGCATTACTCTGCCCATAAATGCTTCAGATTCGTGAGTCTGAGTCTGGGGTTCGTGGCGCAGGAGAGGCAACAGGACTTTTGTTGGTGATTACCGTACCTGTATCTTCATTAAACTTTTTTAGGGTTAACATTTAAAATATAATGTGGTTAGCCATGTACAGCTAGACCCCGACTTACGACTGCTTCGACTTACAACCGCCGCAGTTGTGACCATTTTTTTTTTTTCCCTCAAATGACACGCATTTTCTATACCAAAACGTTTCCAGTTAATGTAGTCTCCATGTATAATTAGAAAATTATGGGGGCCCCATGTGCATTTAGCTGACTACATTAAAGGTAAGTGCTCAGTCACACTGTATCCATTCCTCATTATTTATTACTTTTACTGTACTGTATTTCATTGTAGATTTTTTATTTATTTATTTATTTTTTATTATTATTATTTTTTTTTATATATCTATGTCGGACTTACGACCATTCGGACTTATGACCTGGATTTGGGTCCCTAACCCGTCGTAAGTCGGGGGTCTAGCTGTATAATGTTTTACAAAGATTATTATTATCAAATACTTTAAATAATGCTATTGTGGTTTATTAGGTTGTTGTTGATGTTTAGTGTGTACATGCTTGTGGTCTGTACAGTACACTTGCTCTTTGCACCTTCTGTAAGGGACAGAGTTAATTTCAACCTACCATATAGGCAAACTCTTCATAATTCTTTATGAACACTTGCAATTTGGGATGGAATGACTAAAATTTATTTATTTTTTTATTCCCTTTCTTTATTTGTCCCTTGTACAGGTATTAGACTCTTGAAGCTGGAGATTCTCCAAAACTCAAAATTTTTCTTTCATGGATTAGGTTAAATTTTGCTTCCATACACTCACGGAAACTCAGTTGAATTTTTATTTTCAGTATTGGCTCAAATTCTCTGAAAACTTGTTGGAAAGTCACATGGATGGTTATCTCCATTTGTCTGTGATATCAGTTTATGCCATCACAAATGGATATTATAGGGATCAGGGGTTTGTTTTGTTCATAACCTTGTTTTGATATAACAATTGGACCTATTTTGTTGCCCATAATTATTCTAAATGTTTGCAACATACATATTGCATTGCTCTTCCCCAATATTTTCTCCTTATATTGACAGTTTATTTGTTCTATAGGTGAAGTACATAAAGGAAAAAATAATATATACAGTGATCCCTTGGTTAGCAAAATTTCGGTTTCCAAATTACCTTCAATAAGAATCTTCAACTCGATTAACGAACAAAAATTCGGTTAACGAAATCCTTACGAAATCGTGTCAACATGTTTTCGCCTGCTCACCAGCTGGAGTATTAGTCCGCCAATACAGTAATCGGTTTTAGGGCTTAAATTCGTAACCATTTGAGTAAATATCAAGAAGATTGTACTATTCAATAATTTTCCAAGACTTATATTAAATTTTTTAGTAATTTTAACAATTATTAAACACAATTGAAGTACACAGGGAACTAGTTTTTAGAGCGCCAAACAACCACTTGACTCACCCAGGATGGCGTCAGTTTGTGTGTCTGCTCAGTTGAGGTAGCATCTTGCTTGAGACTCTTGAACATAAACTATTTTTACGTTTTTACAGTACAATTATTGGTCATTAGTGCAGTGCAGTGTTGATTTACAGAAAATAATCTTGAATTACACCAAGTGAACTTAAAATTTTATGGGTGAAATGGTGGCATGAAGCATGGGGTGACTTCTCTTTCACCCCCACTGCATTCTCTTCTCCCTTCTCCACCCCCACTTCTAATTCCCATCATCATCATCGTCAACCAGGAGCCTTCTACATGCACACCTCAAAGTAAGTGTACTTTATTGCATTTATTTTTAGTTTGTATGTAATTTTTGGTGAGCTGGAACCAATTACCCAAAATCCCATTGAAACAATGGTTTCGGTTAACGAACGACCTTCTGGAACGAATTGTGTTCGTTAACCGAGGGACCACTGTAAATATATATATATATATATATATATATATATATATATATATATATATATATATATATATATATATATATATATATATATATATATATATATATATATATATATATATATATATATATATATATATATATATATATATATATATATATATATATATATATATATATATATATAGCAGCGTAAACATTGGTGATCTAGGAAAGAGCACTGCTACCTCAGGGTGAGTACAGACTAGAGTACAAAGCCCGTACTCACCCCTGAAGATGTGGAATTACAATTTAAAGCGCTTTGGGAACTTCGTGTTTTCTTCTTTCCTGTGGTTATCAGCATATACCTAGATCACACTACAGTGATTTCATTTGCATATATATATATATATATATATATATATATATATATATATATATATATATATATATATATATATATATATATATATATATATATATATATATATATATATATATATATATATATATATATATATATATATATATATATATATATATATATATATATATATATATATATATATACATACATATACATACATACATTGCCACATACATACACATATACATACATTACATCTATCCCCTATATTACGCGGTTAATGTAACCCGGAGGGTACCGCGGAAAGTGAGAAACGCGTTAAGTGAATAACATAACATATGGGATTAATTGAAATGGAGTCCGGGCCGATCCCCAAACTCCACTTTTTGACGACACACAACTATGTTGTAGTAAAAATATTATTTTAACTTTATGATGGCATGCACACACAATTAATAATTAAGAGAAATATCAATAATATTAGGTTTTTTAACACTTACATTAGTAAAAAAGATGGCTGGGCACACGGGGATGGGCGGTTGGTTCCGAGGCAGAGGGCAGATTATTGGCCCTCACCTGTATCACTTGTATCAATTGTATCACTATCCACCACAGAGGCTTGCAGGGCCTCTTTGTCAAACCCCCCAAAGTTCATATAACTCCATATCCTCACTATAATTATCACTATCACTGACTTGGGCCGGCTGTAGTGGGTGGCGGGTGAAGAACTGGTCATGTTTTGATGACTGGGCGACCTTGTGCGCACCATTTTCGCGCCTCTTACACAACATGGCGGATGGCGGGAGGTTTGGATCCAAAAATGGCGCGGCTTGCCAGCCGCTCTCCGCGTAATGGGGTTCACGACCGCGGAATGTGAAAATGTTAGGTTCTGGCAAGGCACCGCGTTAACGGTGAAACGCGAAAGGGACCTTAATATGAGGACTCAAATTGTGTATATATATATATATATATATATATATATATATATATATATATATTATTATTATATATATATATATATATTATTATTATATATATATATATATTATATATATATATATATATACATATTATTATTATTATTGTTATATATACATATATTATATATATATATATATACATATATATTACATATATTATTATTATATTATTATTATTATTATTAAGAAAGAGCATATATATATACATATATATATATATATATATATATACATACATATATATATATACATATATATATACATACATACATATATATACATACATATATATACATACATATATATACATACATATATATACATACATATATATACATACATATATATACATACATATATATACATACATATATATATATACATACATATATATATATATACATTGTGAACCCTCGCTTAATGCAGTCAATTGAACCCATCGGAGGCCCGCTTAAAGCGAGAAACGCAGAAAGTGAACAACATAACATATGGGATTAATTCCAATAGAGACTGGCCCGACCCCCAAACTCCACTTTTTCTGACACAATACCTATGTTGTAGTAAAAATAACATCTAAATTTTATGATGGTATGCTCACACAATTAATATTCAAGAGAAATACAGTCGCCAGGTTAATGTCCATTCAAATAATGGACTCAAATCTCCCCTCCCCCCCTCTTCCCAGCTCACTAGCTCCTACCTCTGTGAGAAATGTTTGGGTGAAAACACTAGATTTTAACGTTTGGTAATAAATAATACCTCAGACTAAAGTTAGGATAATATAATTGACATTTCTGGATTCCTTGCAGGTCAGGGAATATTTTGAATGTAAACTTCATATATTTTGCACAAAAGATAAAATATTTGCTTTGTGTAAACCAAATTATTACATTAGATCTAAAATTTCTATGTCTAATGCAAAATCCATGATGTTTATATTCAAAATGATCATCATATTGTAAGAATTCCAGCAATGTAAATTATATTCTGGCTGGGTAATTTGTATGAATTTTATGAGCTAAAACAAATATCTTCACTAAATAAAAAAATATATGTCGCTCAGACAATATCTGTCAATCAAAATACCCCACCTCCGGTTCCCCCCCTCTTCCCACGATCGCTTGGTCCCTCCCTCCCTCCCTACTCCCCACCCCCCCACCTTCCCTCCCTACCAGAGAAATGTTTGGGAGAAAACAGTATACAGTATTTACATTTTTAGTAATAAATAATACCTCAGCCTTAAGTTAGGATAATATAATTGACATTTCTGGATTCCTTGCAGGTCAGGTAACATTTTGAATGTAAACTTCATATATTTTGCACAAAAGATAAAATATTTGCATTGTGTAAACCAAATTACGTATTACATTAGATCTAAAATTTGTACAGTGGTCCCTCGGTTAACGAGCACAATCCGTTCCAGCAGGTTGCTCGTTAACCGAAAATCTCGTTAACCGAAACCATTGTTTCAATGGGTTTTTGGGTAATTGGTTCCAGCTCACCGAAAATTGCCTAAATTCAAAAATTTTTTTAGATATGGACACTTACCTTGAGGTGTGTATGTAGAAGGCTCCTGGATGATGATGATGATGATGTGAATTTGAAGTGGGGGGTGGAGGAGGGGAGAAGAGAAGGAGGTGGAGGAGAAGCATTTTACTGCTTCTTGGAAGGTGAGTCACCTTCCATGAAAATGTCAGGAACCTCTGGACTGACAGATTCTCCACCATGAACATCCTCTCTCCTTCTTGAAGCAGAAGGCTGAGGGATAGCATCTTGTTCCCTCTGCCTTTTACTGAAGAAAGTGTCAATTGTGGTCTGTGGGGCATCTCTCCTCCTCACCATTAACTTATGTTTAAAGGAGACCACTGAGTCCTCAACATGACACAAAGTTAGTTCAGTTTTTTCCACTTCTGGGTACTTTGAAGCCAGTTCCCTGAACTTCTCCCAGTAGTAAATCACATCTTTCAACTGTTTAGCTGACATATGGTCATCACTTTTAATTTCCTCCTCACCACTGTCAGCCTCTCCCTGTAACATCTCATTCAGTTGCTTCAAGTCATCAGGAGTAAGTTCCTCCTTATGAGACATCGCAAGCTCTTCCACATCCTCCTCCTCCTCCACTTCAAGGCCCAATGACTGACCAATGGACACATTCTCCTGGTCCAACTCTGTTTCTTCATCAAATCCCTCAAAATCATGGACTACTGATGGCCACAGTGCTTTCCATGAAGAATTGAGGGATCTAGTGGAGACTTCTTGCCATGATGACACAATCAATTTTACAGCCTCCAGGATGTTGAATTGTGTCTTCCAGAACTGTTTCAGTGTTAGTTCAGGATCATTAGAAGTTGCTTGATGACACCTCCTAAACATTTTCTTCATGTACAACTTCTTGAAGTTGCTGATCACATTCTGGTCCATTGGCTGTATGATTGATGTAGTGTTTGGAGGCAAAAACAACACTTTCACCAAGTCAAATTGATACACCCAATTTCTGGCAAGGTCAGGGTCATGACTAGGAGCATTATCCATGAGGAGAAGAGCCTTTAAAGGGAGTTTATTGGTGGTTAGGTAGCTCTTGAAAGAAGGGCAAAACACATCTACCGCCCATTCATTAAAGAGCTGTCTTGTCACCCATGCCTTACGGTTGAACTTCCAATAAACTCCAAGCTTTGTTCTTACCACTTTCTGTTGCTTGAACACCCTGGGGTTTTCAGAGTGGTAGACAAGCATAGGCTTCAGTCGGAAATCCCCTGAAGCCTTGGCACCAAGCAATAGAGTGAGATGGTCTCTCATGGGCTTATGCCCAGGTAAAGAGGCTTCATCTCTGGTGATGAATGTTCTTTTGGGTATCTTTTTCCAGAACAGCCCAGTTTCGTCCACATTGAACACTTCTTTTCTTAAATTTTTCGAACCAGGCTCTGCTGGCCCGAACATCTTCAAATTCTGTGCCTGAAGAACCAGGTTGATCTGTCTTTAAATGTTCGTAAATCTCCCTGGCTCTTTACAAATGAATTCAGTAGAAACTGAATCACCTTTCATCTCTTTTTCCCTAATCCAGATGGTAAGTAACCTCTCAGTGTCTGCAATTAGGGATCTACTTTTAAACACTCTTGTAGATTTGTCTCTCACTTTCACATCTTTAAATTTGTCTCTCTGTGCAAGAATTGTCAACGCAGTTGATGTCGACATGCCATATTCTTTGCATAGCGCATTTGTTCTAATGCCTTGTTCATGTTTTTTTATGATTTCATGCTTGGTTTGGATTGAAATTGCTTTTCTTGATCTCTTAGGCCCCATGCTGGATTCAAACAGTGTCAACACGTGTTTTTTAAAGTTAAACTTGCTGTAAATAAAGAATATTTTCTTTAGAATAACACTGCACTGCGCTATATATTGTCAATATGTAAAATAAATTTCAAAATGACCAATAATTTGCTTGGAAACACACAAAAAAAGCATTTAGTTGAAGAGAGTCTCAAGCAAGATGTTACCTCCACTGAAAACACAGAGACTAACGCTTGTTTGCTGTGTTAAGAGGCTGGATGCCGCGCATTAAACTAGTCACTTTACCTTCAATTATGTTCAATAATTGCTAAAATGACTAAAAAATTTAATATTAAACTTTTAAAATTATTGAATAGATTAAACTTCTTGATATTTACTAAAATAGTAAGGAATTTAAGCCCTAGAACCGAATAATGTATTGGCGGACTAATACTAAAGCTGGTTGACCGCCAAGTGCAAGCCAAAACTTGTTGAGGTCGGCTCGTAAGAAACTCGTTAACCGAGGGGTTGCTCGTTAACCGAAGTTAAGAATCTTATGGGAGGTAACTCGTTAACCGAAATCTCGTTAACCGAGGCGCTCGTTAACCGAGGGACCACTGTATGTCTAATGCAAAATCCATGATGTTTATATTCAAAATGATCATCATATTGTAAGAATTCCAGCAATGTAAATTATATTCTGGCCGGGTAATTTGTATGAGTTTTATGAGCTATAACAAATATCTTCACTAAATAAAAAAAAATATACGTCACCCAGACACTATCTGTCAATCAAAATACCCCACCTCCGGCTCCCCCCCCCCTCTTCCCACGATCCCTGGGTCTCTCCCTCCCGACCCCCCACCTCCCACCTTCCTTCCCTATCAGAGAAATGTTTGGGAGAAAACAGTATATTTACATTTTTAGTAATAAATAATACCTCAGCCTAAAGTTAGGATAATATAATTGACATTTCTGGATTCCTTACAGGTCAGGGAATATTTTGAATGGAAACTTCATATATTTTGCACAAAAGATAAAATATTTATTTTGTGTAAACCAAATTATTACATTAGATCTAAAATTTGTATGTCTAATGCAAAATCCATGATGTTTATATTCAAAATGATCATCATATTGTAAGAATTCCAGCACGTAAATTATATTCTGGCCGG
>NW_024737068.1:3999117-4040847 GCF_018991925.1 Homarus americanus
GAAATAGTAGCAGTAGTAGTAGTAGTAGAGGAAACAGCAGTAGTTATAGTGAGCAGCATATACTGAAAGTGTTGCCAGTAGCAGCAGCAAGATAAAACAATGTTACAGCAGAGCAGAAAGAGAAACAGCAGTGCCATAGCAGTTAAGATGAAAACAGCAGTTGCAGCAGCAGCAGCAGTGAGAAAATAACAGTTACAGCAGTAATAGCAGATGAAAATAAACAGTAGTTAGCAAAGAAGATGAAAATGAAAGAAATACAGCAATAAGAAATATTGTTAAATGATACAGTAGCATATGATAAAACAGCAGCACAGTAGCAGTAAGATGAAAACATGTAGTAGAAAGCAGCAGCAAGATTAAACATATTACATATTAAAAGTGTTGTTGTTAAGAGCAGAAGACAAAATGTTGTTGCAGTTTTGTTAAAATAAACAGTAGTAGCAGTTGGAAATATAAAACAACAGCAGTTAAACAGTAGATAAAACAGTTGTTGTTATTAATAATATTAAAAAAGAAAGAGTTACACAGCAGCAGCATATTAAAACAATTGTTACAGTAGCAGAGCAGATTAAAACCTTCGTACAATGTTGTGCTGCTGTAAAACTGTCGGCTGTCAGTTGAGATAAAATGTTGTCATGTAGCTGTTGCTAAGATTAAACAGTGTTCAGTAGTAGCAATAGAGGAAATAGTAGCAGTAGCAGTAGAGGAAATAATAGCAGTAGTAGTAGTAGAGGAAATAGTAGCAGTAGTAGTAGTAGAGGAAAATAAATAGCAGTAGTAGTAGTAGTAGAGGAAATAATAGCAGTAGTAGTAGTAGAGGAAATAGTAACAGTAGTAGTAGAGGAAATAGTAGTAGTAGTAGAGGAAATAGTAGCAATAGAGGAAATAGTAGTAGTAGTAGTAGAGGAAATAGTAGCAGTAGTAGTAGTAGAGGAAATAGTAGCAGTAGTAGTAGTAGAGGAAATATTAGTAGAAAAGTAGTAGGATTTTCGACCCCATGGCCACATGTTACCGTAACCTATTTCTCGAGGCTGCACACAAGAGGAACGAGAGCGACAATAATAAGACGCATGACCAGAGAATTCAGAACGTTGATCAAGGCAGAGCTTCACTCCTCTGGTGTTGACAACCTCTGGCGGGATGGAACCAAGTGCAAGACGTAAGACTAGCCGAGGTGTTATCTGAGCAGAAGCAGCAACCCAGACGTTACCTCACAGCCGGGTTGAGATGTCGACTGTCCTCTCTGCTTAGGTCTGCATTGCTTTGCCTCAGGGGAACGAGATCTTCGGCCATAAAGCCACCAACAGTCGCAGATAAGGAGGCAACAGTCACTGACTGCCACATAGATCTGCAGCTTAACTAACACAGCTAGGATAGCTACTTTTGTATTTGGATATTTAATATTAAGGTAATAAAATGGTGGCGAAGGTGTGGCTATTGGGGGAGGCTGGAGGCCACGTTAAAAAAAGCAGTAGTAGTAGTAGTAGTAGTAGAGAAGAGAGAGAGAGGGGGAGTGTATTATACGAGTGTATTTAAGTGGTAGTGCTTACCTATCTATCCACCAAGCTCTTCCTCCAGTCTCTTCATCCATCTATCTAGCCATCAATCCGTGCCCTAGGTGTGATGGAGAGGAAGAGCCCCCCCCCCCTTACCCGTGTGTGTTATCCTTGGGGTGTTATTGACTCAGGTTGTGGCCAGAGCGGGATGACACGACAACATTGTTAACACACCCTCCTCTCTCTATCTCTCTCCCTCTTTCGCACTCTTTACCACCCCTTCCTCTCTCTCTCTCTCTCTTTATTACCCCTTCTTTCCGTCTCCCTCTTTCTACTTCACTCTCTCTCTCTCTTGCTGCCTTATTCATTCTCTTTCTCTGCCTTACTAACACACATTATCTCTCTCTCTCTGTATATTTCCACGATATTCACTGTGTAGAGCCTATATATACTGTTGTGTGCTATATGTAGTTTTATGTATGTGTGTGCGTGGAGAGCGTTTGTGTACGATTATGTGTACAAGGTGATGTGATGTTCCAGAAGAGTACTAATGCACTGCTACCATCATGTAGTCTCTGTAATTATATACAGTATGTACCTGTAACTTTTTCCTGTACCTGTATATGTAGCTGTAACTCTTCCTGTAGCTGTAACTTTACTTTCACATATGAAGACCTAAAGTGAAATTGGATCACCTAAAAATTTTCTTCCTCATCTTATATCACCCAAGGATTATTAGGGGAGGTTAGATTAAGTTAGGTTAGGTTACTGTATGCTAGGTTAGGTTAAGTTATATTAGGTTAGGTTTTGGTTAGGTTAGGTTAGTTCAACGTCACGGTGGTTAATCTTAGAGTGGAATACTGAAATACTGGCGGCCCAGAACAAGACCTTGAGGGAGTGTTTAAGTGTTGACCAGTGTGTGTCACGTCTTGCATGGTCTGATCATGTTTATTGTGCCAGTGTGTGTGTGCGTCTGTCTGTCTTTCTCTGTTATCTTTGTCTGTCTGTCTGTCTATCTCTGTTTATCTGTGTCTGTCTGTCTGTCTTTCTCTGTTATCTGTGTCTGTCTGTCTGTCTTTCTCTGTTATCTGTGTCTGTCTGTCTGTCTTTCTCTGTTATCTGTGTCTGTCTGTCTGTCTATCTCTGTTTATCTGTGTCTGTCTGTCTGTCTATCTCTGTTTATCTCTGTCTGTCCGCCAGTCTTTCTATGTATGTTTATTTGCGTCTGTCTGTTTGTTTATAAGACTATGTATGTATACAGTATATGTCTATCTATGTGTATATATACATGTCTCTAGTGTCTGTATGTCTGTATTTATATCTACGAGTATCTGCCTGCCTGTCTGTCTGTCTGTCTCCCTAACTTTCTGACTATCTGTCTGTATGCATGTCGTCTGCCTGTCCCTGCCCATCTGTGTGTCTGTCTGTCCCTTTTCTGTGACCTTGAAAATACGATAAGTTCATTATATTAAGTTCAATTTGGATCAAACTTAGTGGTAAATGTTCCTTTTCTAACTTAAACTTACTTAGTGGTAAATGTTCCTTTTCTAACTTAAACTCTCTTAGTGGTAAATGTTCCTTCTAACTTCAACCTACTTAGTGGTAAATGTTCCTTCTAACTTAAACCTACTTGCTGGTAAATGTTCCTTCTAACTTAAACCTACTTAGTGGTAAATGTTCCTTCTAACTTAAACCTACTTAGTGGTAAATGTTCCTTCTAACTTAAACCTACTTAGTGGTAAATGTTCCTTCTAACTTAAACCTACTTAGTGGTAAATGTTCCTTCTAATCTCAACCTACTTAGTGGTAAATGTTCTCTAACTTAAACTTTAGTGGTAAATGCCTTTCTAACTTCAACCCACGTGGTAACAACAAGTGTTCCTTCTAACTTAAAACCTACTTGCTGGTAACAAATGTTCCTTCTAACTTAACCCATTTAGTGGCAAATGTCTTTCTAACTTAAAACCTACTTAGTGGTAAATGTCTTTCTAACTTCAACCCGCTTCTAGTGGTAAATGTTCTTCTAACTTCAACCTACTTAGTGGTAAATGTTCCTTCTAACTTAAACCTACTTGCTGGTAAATGTTCCTTCTAACTTAAACCTACTTAGTGGTAAATGTTCCTTCTAACTTAAACCTACTTAGTGGTAAATGTTCCTTCTAACTTAAACCTACTTAGTGGTAAATGTTCCTTCTAACTTAAACCTACTTAGTGGTAAATGTTCCTTCTAACTTCAACCTACTTAGTGGTAAATGTTCCTTTTCTAACTTAAACTCTCTTAGTGGTAAATGTTCCTTCTAACTTCAACCTACTTAGTGGTAAATGTTCCTTCTAACTTAAACCTACTTGCTGGTAAATGTTCCTTCTAACTTAAACCTACTTAGTGGTAAATGTTCCTTCTAACTTAAACCTACTTAGTGGTAAATGTTCCTTCTAACTTCAACCTACTTAGTGGTAAATGTTCCTTCTAACTTAAACCTACTTAGTGGTAAATGTTCCTTCTAACTTCAACCTACTTAGTGGTAAATGTTCCTTCTAACTTAAACCTACTTAGTGGTAAATGTTTCTCTTCTAACTTCAACTTACTTAGTGGTAAATGTTCCTTCTAACTTAAACCTACTTGAAGTCATTCCACCCGAGGATTTATTGACCTTGTGAGAAATTTTGTGAATTATTTGTAGAGTTGTTGGATAATTTGGCCTTGCGCTTATGAGGCCAAAGTGCTTTTGTTATGAGCTGTTATAAATTACATAAGAAGACAACAAGACTAACAAGAACAGCAGATTAACAAAAACAGCAAAACCATAAAACAACAAAACAAAGATAATAATCTACGTGTTTCTTTGTGTGTCATGAGTTGTGTCACATGTATTTAGAGGTGTCGTGTCACATGTATTTAGAGGCGTCGTGTCACATGTATTAACTGAGGTGTCATGTCACCTGTATGTACTGAGGTGTCGTGTCACATGTATTTACTGAGGTGTCGTGTCACATGTATTTACTGAGGTGTCGTGTCACATGTATTTACTGAGGTGTCGTGTCACATGTATGTACTGAGGTCGCAATACATGTATTTACTGAGGTGTCGTCACAGTATTTATCAGTGTCGTCACATGTATGTACCGAGGTGTCGTCACATAGCGTACTGAGGTGTCGTCACATGTATTTACTGAGGTGTCGTGTCACATGTATTTACTGAGGTGTCGTGTCACATGTATTTACTGAGGTGTCGTGTCACATGTATGTACTGAGGTGTCGTGTCACATGTATGTACTGAGGTGTCGTGTCACATGTATTTACTGAGGTGGTGTCGTGTCA
The DNA here is from genome assembly GCF_018991925.1 of Homarus americanus. Taxonomy (NCBI): domain Eukaryota; kingdom Metazoa; phylum Arthropoda; class Malacostraca; order Decapoda; family Nephropidae; genus Homarus; species Homarus americanus. Next base: position 4,003,932 of record NW_024737068.1, read on the forward strand.
CATGTATGTACTGAGGTGTCGTGTCACATGTATGTACTGAGGTGTCGTGTCACATGTATTTACTGAGGTGTCGTGTCACATGTATTTACTGAGGTGTCGTGTCACATATATTTACTGAGGTGTCGTGTCACATGTATTTACTGAGGTGTCGTGTCACATGTATTTACTGAGGTGTCGTGTAAGCCCGGACCTACGGCCTAGAAAACAGTGCGTTAATGTTCGAAATAAGGCAAACAGAGTATTGGGTTTTATATCTAGAAGTGTAAATAACAAGAGTGCAGAGGTCTTATTGCAACTATATCTTGCGCTAGTTAGGCCGCACCTCGATTATGCGGTTCAGTTCTGGTGCCCCTATTATAGAATGGATATAAATTCACTAGAGTCGGTGCAGCGAAGAATGACAAAAATGATTCCGGGACTTAGAAACCTTCCATATCAGGATAGGTTAAAGAAACTTAACTTGCATTCCCTAGAAAGACGAAGAGTGCGGGGAGATATGATAGAAGTATTTAAGTGGGTGAAAGGAATCAATAAAGGGGATATAGATAAAGTTCTTATAATATCCGTGCAGGATAGGACTCGGAGCAACGGATTCAAGTTGGATAAGTTTAGGTTTAGGAGGGAGATAGGAAGAAACTGGTTCACAAATAGGGTGGTGGACGAGTGGAACAAGCTTAGCAACTTTGTAGTAAGTGCGGGAACTCTGGAAAGTTTCAAAAGGAGGCTAGATAGATTCATGGATGATTGAGAGTGGTAGTAACTCTCGACAGGAGCTGCCATGCACAGGCCAACCGGCCTATTGCAGACTCCTTATTTTCTTATGTTCTTATGTATTTACTGAGGTGTCGTGTCACATGTATTTACTGAGGAACCTCAAGCCAAGTAAACAATGTGTTTTTGCTCGTAACAAGGCTAATAAAGTACTTGGGTTCATACAAAGGAGTGTTAGTTACAAGACTAGCGAGGTCATCCTAAAACTGTATCTTGCGCTTGTGAGACCACACCTGGATTACGCAGTTCAGTTCTGGTTACCGTACTACAGAATGGATATAGAATCCTTGGAAAGAATTCAGAGGAGAATGGCAAGACTAATTCCGGGCATTAGGAACCTTGAGTATAGAGACAGGTTAAAGCATCTTAATTTGCACTCCCTCGAGAGACGTAGAGCGAGGGGCGACCTGATAGAGGTGTATAAATGGAAGTCAGGGCTAAACAAAGGGGACATGAGAAAGGTACTCAAACTATCCAACCAAGAGCGAACTCGTAACAATGGTTTTAAATTAGACAAATTTAGATTTAGGTGCGAAATAGGTGAACACTGGTTTGGAAACAGAGTAGTGGATGAATGGAACAAGTTACCAAATATCATCATTAACTCGAATACGCTGAATAGCTTCAAACATAGGTTGGATGCTTATATGAGCAATAGGGGTTGGGTGTAAACGGGACTGCCCAGTATGGGCCAATAGGCCCGCTGCAGTTTCCTCCATTCTTATGTTCTTATGTTCTTATGTATTTACTGAGGTGTCGTGTCACATGTATTTACTGAGGTGTCGTGTCATATCCCTCAGTAAATGCACAGAAAGAAAAGGAGATATCAAGACACATAAGAAAGATGAACGAGAGAAAATAAGAAAGTAAGATACGACAGAGATAAAGTAAGAAAGGAAGAGAGAAAAGTGAAATAATACACAGAGAGGGACATAGAAAGAGAAAAAGTGAGATAGAAAATAAAGAACAAGTGAGATATAACACGGAAAGAAAGAGATGGAGAAAAAAGAGAGATAAAATAAAGAGAAAAAATAAGATAGGACAGAGAGAGAAAAAAGTGAGATAGAACAGAAAAGTGAGAGAGAGAGAGAGAGAGAGAGAGAGAGAGAGAGAGAGAGAGAGAGAGAGATGATGTTTATGGTCGTGTTCATATTATCATTAAAAAGACAGAATCAAATAGGGACTGACCGTCTGTTCATTATTATCCCAGACATAAACAAGAGAGGTGCTGGTGGAGATTACTGATGAGGGCTACACAACTACCTTCCGTAAGTAGTTAGTTAGTTAGTTCCTTGTGGTAACTTCCCTGTTGAGGATCGAGTGTTTGGTTAGGTTTATTTGTGGTGGTTAGCGTGTGTTTGTCTAGAGTACACATGACGTGGTGTGGAGTGGGACCTTGACTGTTCGTAACAAGGGGTTTGCCGTCATTACAGTGTTAATTACATAGTTTAATTGTTTCGTTTGTTCTTGTCATTCCCCAGTGAACCAGCCAGCCTAACCGGTCTATTTATACGGTCGTGACTCCGCCATCAACACATATCCCCATTCTCACAAAACTCCGACGCAGTTTTAATATTTTCCTATAACTTAAAGACGTGAGAACTTGTAATCCTCTCTCTTAAACCACTATGTAAAGATGGATTCCCAATTTGTCATATATTTAAGATTATTCCTAAACTTAAGAGATGCGAGAATATGGTCTAACTTACCCACTTTAACTTACGATCTATAGACTAATTCACAAATGTTCTTACAATTATATTTTGCCCTTAACTAATAATGTAAGAACATGTGTAACTGTCTCATTTATGCTACGATAGAAAGATGAATTCTCAGAAACTCAGAGGTTTATTCTTCTCTCTAATCTAGAGACGTAAAAACACCTCTAATTCGTCTATTCAGCTAAAGAAAGAAACATTTAATGATGTCTAGTTGGACGATTACAGGGATGTTGTCGGTCTCTCTGATACAGCATAAACTAAAAAAGCCTAATATAACTTTTTTGCAAGATAAATAAGTGTTCACATTTCAAATACAAATACATAGAAAAATAATAAATCTAATGTGAGGTTTGTTTGTATATGATTTGCAGTTTTAGCAAAATGTGGTTCAAATTTAGTAGCAGGATCCTTCACTAGTTCGGTGGTGTGAGTGTTGGTGAGCCGTGAACAGTATTGTTCTTCACAAAGGTCAGCACACTGAATGTTTGCTCACAGCAGTGCGTTGATCCAAACATTGAAAGAACGATGACAGTTCTTCTCTCGAGTAATTCCTTCATCCACGTACCACTGCTTTTTATTTTTCACCCAAAATACACGTAATAACAATAATCTTACCGGACGCATAACCCGAATGTTGGACGTCGCTCGCCGGCCACATACAGTATATAACTAAATTCCGGCCACCGCGGCCTGAAACGGAGGGGTTGCTGACCCCTGTTCTGTATTATGATGTTGACTCTTGAGAGTCGAGATACTGCAAAGATTTAGGAATGTGCTCCTCCGATCTCATCTTTGAACTACACGTTCTCAAAGTTTTTGTCCCCATATTATCGTCTGAGGCCAGAAATATGCACACTGTACTGTATATGATTTATTTGATTTTGCTCAAAAAGGTTGTAATTTACGCTTTGTAAATTGTGTTTTGGTTAGTTTTGATGTTAAGTCTGTACTTAAAAACATTCCTTTAACGGAAACAATTTATATTATAATTATCTATATTCTTTTAATAAACAAGTTTACACTCATGTCCCATGAGCCCCACCTTGGTTAATGCGTTTATGGCTCATCGCGAGGCTATGTGGTTGGAGGATTGTCCATCAAATTTCAAACCTCTTTATCATCGTCGCTGTATTGATGACTCATTTTCAGCTCAGCTTTTAAATCGGAGGAACGTACGACTAGGCTTTTGCAGTGGATAACGTATTGGCTTTATAACGTGCGTATGTATATATCACATACAAGCGCACACACATAGGTCCCTCAAAAATATCATCAAGAATGACATTATTGCATCAATCCTGACATAACACCAGTAACTGGTCAACATGGCAGTACTGTACTATTAAGAACTAGCTGAGAGAGTGACAGTTAACTAGTTGTCGTGACAGTACCATCAACACCGATTATAACCAAGAATATTTTTTACCACTTGTGTGTATGCGTATGTGTGTAATAAAACAATGTTCATGTGGGCTTAAGCGTGGTTGTGAAGGCCATGATGTTGAAGTCCTGAGAACAAATACATATTTTCTCATTTTTAAATGCAATGGTTTTCTTAATGTTTGCCTGTGAAAAAAAAAGGCAGTTTACCTCATTATATGCTACGGTCGTCCATTTGACTCGCTCTACGACCTGTCTTTTTATATTTATATAACTCTCTCTCTTCCCTACTGCTGTGACGTCATCGCCCTTAAAAGGCCACTAATGTTTTTGCCGAATACAGATAGCCTCTTGTTTTTATTGATATACTGTAACTTAATGAAAATACGTTTATATCAAAATTTGCCTTGTATAATGCAATATGTCGTTTACCATCATAATATAGTCAAATTATGCTTAAAGTAGGTGAGATAAGGTGAGGTTATGGCCAGTGAGATGTTTAAAAATTGATACATACATACATACTTAGCTAATATACATACAAACATAAATACATACATACAGTACATACTTAGCTTTCATACGTACATACATACTTACATACACATAGGCCTGCACACACACACACACACACACACACATATATATATCATGTAGATCCACAATGAAAACGTGGATAAGATAAATCTTGATAAAATCACACGGGAAAAGGGAAACAACGCAGAGATGATAAAATTGTTCCCAAGTCCTGTCTTCCAAGTAGACTAAGAAATCTGGACAATCAAGCATTCTCTGAGTTGGATAAAGTATTGCTAGATTCCCTTATCAAGAGTTCAAGTGATAATGTGAAATTAGCCTTCAAACACAGTGCTCAGTGTAAAATACTTATGCAAAACAGTGTTTGTGTTGATAAGTGGCACACCATTCGTGATTTTGTATATCAACTTCTTAGTGAAACTGACAAAGCCCAAAAAAGAAGGTTAAATGCCAAATTAAATGCTCTGTTTGACGATAATTACTGGACCATATTGAGTGATCCAAATTTGTTCTTAAACTTATCATCTTATGATCTACAGACAAATGAGAAACTTGTTCTTGGTTTTGGTAGGAAGTTTTCTATCACTCAACGGTGTGTTAATCCGCTTACTATTGCTGAAGGTATAATCAACCTGGAAAAGAATAAGTCGTCAGATGTTACAAATGAAGATATTCCCATAGCTAAAGGTTGTATACATAATGTTTTACATAAGAAATTTGTTTCAAACATTCCAAAAAGATTTGAAACAGCCTTGATAAACTTGAAAAGAAATAAGAATATCCATATTACCAAGGCTGATAAGTCTAATGCTATTGTAATTTTGGATAAAAGTGACTACAATGATAAGATGAATTCATTACTTAGTGATGAAAGCACGTATTGTGAGCTTACGAAAGATCCCCTGGAAAATATTAATAAGTCATCTAATTCCAAAATGAAGATGTTATTGAAAAAGAACCCCGATCTCATCAAACAGCTCTCTCAAATCAATCCCACTTTACCTTATATGTATGGATTGATCAAAACACACAAGCTTAACAATCCATTACGTCCTATCGTGAGTTCTGTTACTTACAAATTATCCAAGTGGCTGGTAAAGATGATATCCCCTCTTACAGGCCAAATATCTAATTCACATATACACAATAGCAGTGATTTAATTGATAAACTCAAGAAACACAACGAACCTTGCGAATTAATAAGTTTTGATGTAAATTCACTGTACAATAGAGTACCTGTGAAAGACCTACTTTCATTTCTTAAAGATAAATTACAACTGCTAGATTTAACTACTGAACATAATACTTTCCTCAAATTGATAGAGTTATGCGTAACTGACAATGTGTTTAGAGCAAATGGGAAGTTCTACAAGCAAATATTTGGTATGAGCATGGGTAATTGTCTTTCTGCTCCTCTAGCCTGTATTTATATGGAGTTTTTTGAGTCTAGATTACTACCTAATATAGTGGACTTTATTCCTCCATGGTATAGATATGTTGATGATGTTCTTTGTCTTTGGCCTAGAAACAGTGACCCATTGGAATTTTTAGACAAGCTTAATGATATTGTCCCAAGTATCACATTCAAAATTGAAAGAGAAATAAATGGATCCCTTCCATTCCTTGATATGCTTATCATGAGAAATGGCCAAAACTACAAATTTAAGGTATACAGAAAGCCCACACAGGTAGACATTTTCATACACTTTTTATCGAATCACCTGGAGTCTCCCAAAATGTCAGTTTTTCTGCTATGTTCTTAAGATGTCTGCGTATTTGTGACTCTGAATTTATTGACGATGAATTGAAACACATTCGTTCCATTGCACAGAAACTCGGGTACCTTCTGTGTTTGTTGATCGTTGTTTTAAAAGGGCTAAAAAAATCTTTTCATTCCTCTCAAACCAGGCAAATTCCTACACTTAAGAATATTTTGACTCTGCCCTATCGTAATGAATTTGTCCCGTTAGTTCGGTCCCTCAAGCTACTAAATATTAATGTTGTTTTCAAGTATGACTCAACCATTACCAATATGTTAATAAGAAATAGCCCAAGTTTGAATGTAAATGGAAGTGTTTATTGTATTCCATGTAGCAAATGTAATTGTATTCCATGTAGCAAGTGTTAGTTACAAGACTAGCGAGGTCATCCTAAAACTGTATCTTGCTCTTGTGAGACCACACCTGGATTACGCAGTTCAGTTCTGGTCACCGTATTACAGAATGGATATAGAATCCTTGGAAAGAATTCAGAGGAGAATGACAAGACTAATCCCGGGCATTAGGAACCTTGTGTATAGAGACAGGTTAAAGCATCTTAATTTGCACTCCCTTGAGAGACGTAGAGCGAGGGGCGACCTGATAGAGGTGTATAAGTGGAAGGCAGGGCTAAACAAAGGGGACATTACAAAGGTACTCAAACTATCCAACCAGGAGCGAACTCTTAACAATGATTTTAAATTAGACAAATTTAGATTTAGGCGTGAAATAGGTAAACACTGGTTTGGAAACAGAGTAGTGGATGAATGGAACAAGTTACCAAATATCATCATTAACTCGAATACGCTGAATTGCTTCAAACATAGGTTGGATGCTCATATGAGCAATAGGGGTTGGGTGTAAACGGGACTGCCCAGTATGGGCCAATAGGCCCGCTGCAGTTTCCTCCATTCTTATGTTCTTATGTTAAATGTAATTGTAATTATGTAGGACAGACAGGAAAAACACTGCAGCTCAAAATCAAACAACATAAGTACAATGTCAGAACAGTATCTGAAAGCAGTGCCTTGTTCGTTCATGTTAGGCATAATAATCATCCCATTGCTTGGGAAAAAAGCTTAGAAGTATTTAAATCATCTTGTGTCACAGAAAGACTTCTGGTTGAAGCTAGTTTGATTAAGGAATTAAAATCAATAAACCTTAGTGATGGTCAGTTCAAAACTGATATGTTACATAAATTTATTTGTCAGTGGCCCAAGGTTAAAAATGCTTTGAAAACCTTTGATCTAGATGTATGATAGTTATTTAGTGGGTCCCTTATTTTTGACCTGAGAAAAATTAAGGCTCATGGTATCGAGGGGAAAGTTTTAAATTGGATAAAATCATGGCTTACCGATAGAACGCAGAGGGTCAGCGTAGATGGTGTTAAATCTGAGTGGGGCCGTGTAACCAGTGGGGTTCTCCAGGGGTCAGTACTAGGCCCACTCTTGTTCATAATCTACATAAACGATCTAGATACTGGGATCAGCAGTGACATAAGCAAGTTTGCGGATGACACCAAAATAGGGCGGCAAATTAATTCAGGGCAGGATGCAAATGCATTACAGGAGGATCTAAATAAACCGCAGGGGTGGTCTGAAAAATGGCAAATGAAATTCAACACCAGCAAGTGCAGCGTACTTAATATTGGAAGAACAAATACTTATAATGTATACAGCCTTAACAACATCAACCTAGAGAAGTCGACTTGTGAAAGAGACCTAGGGGTACTTGTAAGCCCGGACCTACGGCCTAGAAAACAGTACGTTAATGTTCGAAATAAGGCAAACAGAGTATTGGGTTTTATATCTAGAAGTGTAAGTAACAAGAGTGCAGAGGTCTTATTGCAACTATATCTTGCGCTAGTCAGGCCGCACCTCGATTATGCGGTTCAGTTCTGGTGCCCCTATTATAGAATGGATATAAATTCACTAGATTCGGTGCAGCGAAGAATGACAAAAATGATTCCGGAACTTAGAAACCTTCCATATCAGGATAGGTTAAAGAAACTTAACTTGCATTCCCTAGAAAGACGAAGAGTGCGGGGAGATATGATAGAAGTATTTAAGTGGGTGAAAGGAATCAATTAAGGGGAAATAGATAAAGTTCTTATAATATCCGAGCAGGATAGGACTCGGAGCAACGGATTCAAGTTGGATAAGTTTAGGTTTAGGAGGGAGATAGGAAGAAACTGGTTCACAAATAGGGTGGTGGACGAGTGGAACAAGCTTAGCAATTTTGTAGTAAGTGCGGGAACTCTGAAAAGTTTCAAAAGGAGGCTAGATAGATTCATGGATGATAGAGAGTGGTAGTAACTCTCGACAGGAGCTGCCATGCACAGGCCAACCGGCCTATTGCAGACTCCTTATTTTCTTATGTTCTTATGTCACCCCCCTTCTCTTAAGCTCCTCTACGTGTGTGTTGGTGTGGGGATTAGTGGATGGCATCATTATGACCTGACCTCATGTTTTTAAGGTCACCCTGTATATTTAAGCCTCTGTCCATGTAATCCAGTTGCCTCTGAAGATGTCTTGAATAAAGACGAAAGCTAAGGTGCTCCGTTGTTTCCCTTTTCCTGTGTGATTTTATCAATATATATATATATATATATATATATATATATATATATATATATATATATATATATATATATATATATATATATATATATATATATATATATACAGTATACTGTATATATATAATGAAATTAATATTGAAAAACGTAGTTTTTAAATAATTTTATTTAACTAAACCAAATAAGAAAATATAATTATCGAATAAATTCTTAAAACGAAAAAAATATATAAATATATTTTGGTAGAAATTTTCAACAGGAAAACGACAATTTTTTTCGATTTACTTATAATGAATATTAGTGAAATATATATATTTTTTAGTTATTTAAGAGACAACGATTAAATTACTTATAACATGAACCGAGCTGAAGAACCAGTCATAAACCGGGCTGAAGAACCAGTCATGAATCGGGCTGAAGAACCAGTCATGAATCATTGAAGAAGTGCTGATGAATGTCCCTTGATGAACAATAGTGGTTCTGAACCATATGAACCACATAAGGACCTAATAGCTGATTTCCTCCTTTCGCGCGCGCGTGTGTGTGTTTACTCTTGTATTGAGTTATATATCAAAACACGCCGAAATGTTGTCGTTCCAAAAGCCACCATTCGCCTTACACTTCTTCTTTTGCTCTTTGATATCCTCAACTGTGGGTGAGGCAGGCTCATTTTCTTGATTATTCTGCTTGGAGCCGCTGCTAACACGACTACCGCTGCTGTCACTGACTACTTCACCTGTCTTTGGATCCACGCATGACTGTAACTCAGATTGCCATACGGAACCAGCTGGGCAATCTCTTTTCTTCAACTGCACGCTGACACTCTCTTCACATCTGTTGAAAAGTACATAAAGCAAGTATTATTATCATTAATAGGAGTAGTAGTAGTATTTCAATAATAAATAGTCATTGTGTGTAAGTGTATTGGATTTATTCACAAATATACATCAATTTACAAATAAACACAAACGTCGACGAATACAGACACTGCTTGTACACATAAACACACATAAATAATATAAAGATCTACTCATATGCGAATATATAAGAACATAAGAAAGTGGGATACTGCAGGAGGCCGACTGGCCCATACAGGGCAGATCCCTTTCACACCCATCCCAGCACTTCCATGTGCCTATCCAACTTCGTCTTGAAGCTCCCTAGCGTCCCCGATCCTACTATAGCACTCGGTAGCCTATTCCACATATCCACAACTCTATTACCAAACCAGTGCTTGCCTATATCCTTTCTGAATCGGAATTTATCTAATTTAAAGCCATTTGTTCTAGTTATTTCGTTATTACTGAGCTTCAGAACATCTTCCATTTTACCCTTGTTAATCCCACTTACCCACTTGTACACCTCTATCATATCTCCCCTAACTCTACGCCTCTCTAATGAATGTAAGCCTAAGCTTTTCAGTCTTTCTTCATATGGAAGGTTTCTAATATTATGGATCATTTTGTCATTCTTCTTTGTACTCTCTCCAAAGAATCTATGTCCATTCTATAATAAGGACACCAGAACTGAACCGCATAATCCATGTGTGGCCTCACTAATGCTAGGTAAAGTTTCAAGATAACGTCAGCAGTTCTGTTACTCACAGACCCAGATATGAACCCAAGAATCCTGTTTGCCTTGTTGCGAACGCTAATACATTGTTTTCTAGGTTTCAAGTCGTTGCTAACAAATACACCTAGATCTTTTTCACAAACTGAGTTTTCTATTTCCGTGTTACCTAGTTTATACTTAACGTTTGTATTCGTCTTCCCTATCTGTAGTACCTTGCATTTATCAGTATTAAAATTCATTTGCCAGTCTACTGACCACTCATGTAAGGTATCTAGATCTCTTGAAGGTGTTCAAAGTCACTGTCTGAATTTATCACTCTCCCCATTTTGGTATCATCTGCAAATTTACTAATCCTACTAGTTATGCCTAAATCAAGATCATTAATGAATATAACAAACAGCAGAGGGCCTAATACAGATCCCTGGGGAACTCCGCTTTTGACCGCACCCCAGTCTGACTTTAATCCATTTATGCTGACTCTTTGTTTCCTACCAGTTAACCATGACCTAATCCATTTTAATACTGATCCACCTATTCCATGTGCTTCTACCTTCCTTATCAATCTCTCAGGTATTTACTTAGATATGGTTGAAGCTAGTCTGATTAAGGAATTAAAATCAATAAACCTTAGTGATGGTCAGTTCAAAACTGATAATATGTTACATAAATTTATTTGTCAGTGGCCCAAGGTTAAAAATGCTTTGAAAACCTTTGATCTAGATGTATGATAGTTATTTTGTGGGTCCCTTATTTTTGACCTGACCAGTCACGTCACCCCCTTCTCTTAAGCTCCTCTACGTGTGTGTGTTGGTGTGGGGATTAGTGGATGACATCATTATGACCTGACCTCATGTTTTTAAGGTCACTCTGTATATTTAAGCCTCTCTCTGTCCATGTAATCCAGTTGCCCCTGAAGATGTCTTGAATAAAGACGAAAGCTAAGATACTCCGTTGTTTCCCTTTTCCCGTGTGATTTTAGTCAAATCCATATTCACTGTGTGTGTGTTTACGTTTTGCAATCAACCAATACAAACAAATGAAATGTATATTCATACCCACAGAAAATTGAACAGATATTGAGGATGTATTGTGTACCTGTACTTCTACCTCTACTTGTACCTGAGTCTGTACCTGTATCTATTTATCTATACCTTTATAATACTTACTCGTTTGTCTGAGCGTTGTACACAAGGCCACGCCCGCATCTGGCCAGTCCCTCCTCCTCCGAGCCTGGTAATTACAGGTGTGTTAACAAATTTTAGTGGTAATTACAGGTGTGTTAACAAATTTTAGTGGTAATTACAGGTGCTAAAAAATCAATGGTAATTAACATAAGAAAATAAGGAGTCTGCAATAGGCCGGTTGGCCTGTGCATGGCAGCTCCTGTCGAGAGTTACTACCACTCTCTATCATCCATGGATCTATCTAGCCTCCTTTTGAAACTTTCCAGAGTTCCCGCACTTACTACAAAGTTGCTAAGCTTGTTCCACTCGTCCACCACCCTATTTGTGAACCAGTTTCTTCCTATCTCCCTCCTAAACCTAAACTTATCCAACTTGAATCCGTTGCTCCGAGTCCTATCCTGCTCGGATATTATAAGAACTTTATCTATATCCCCTTTATTGATTCCTTTCACCCACTTAAATACTTCTATTATATCTCCCCGCACTCTTCGTCTTTCTAGGGAATGCAAGTTTTCTTTAACCTATCCTGATATGGAAGGTTTCTAAGTCCCGGAATCATTTTTGTCATTCTTCGCTGCACCGACTCTAGTGAATTGATATCCATTCTATAATAGGGGCACCAGAACTGAACCGCATAATCGAGGTGCGGCCTGACTAGCGCAAGATATAGTTGCTATAAGACCTCTGCACTCTTATTACTTACACTTCTAGATATAAAACCCAATACTCTGTTTGCCTTATTTCGAACATTAACGCACTGTTTTCTAGGCCATAGGTCCGGGCATACAAGTGCCCCTAGGTCTCTTTCACAAGTCGACTTTTCTAGGTTGATGTTGTTAAGGCTGTATACATTGACAGTATTTGTTCTTCCAATATTAAGTACGCTGCACTCGCTGGTGTTGAATTTCATTTGCCATTTTGCCAGACCACAATTCTGCAGTTTATTTAGATCCTCCTGTAATGCATTTGCATCCTGCCCTGAATTTATTTGCCGCCCTATTTTGGTGTCATCCGCAAACTTGCTTATGTCACTGCTGCTCCCAGTATCTAAATTGTTTATGTAGATTATGAACAAGAGTGGGCCTAGTACTGACCCCTGGGGAACCCCACTGGTTACACGGCCCCACTCAGATTTAACACCATCTACGCTGACCCTCTGCGTTCTATCGGTGAGCCATGATTTTATCCAATTTAAAACTTTCCCCTCGATACCATGAGCCTTAATTTTTCTCAGAAGCCTCTGATGCGGTACTCTGTCAAATGCTTTGCTAAAGTCTAAGTAAATAACATCGTAATTTTCGTCATTATCTACTACCTCGAAGACTTTCCTAAAAAACGTTAGCAGATTTGTTAGACAAGATTTTCCCTTTGTAAACCCATGTTGAGAGTCGTAGATTAATTTGCTTTTCTCTAGATGCGATCGGATGCTATCTGCTATAATTGATTCAAGAAATTTCCCCACTACTGACGTCAAACTGATCGGCCGGTAATTTGAGGCTGATGCTCTGTCTCCCTTTTTGAATATGGGTACTACATTCGCCTGTTTCCACAACTCCAGTGTCTAATGATTTTGTAAATAAGTTTACGAGGGGTCCGTTAATCTGTTCCCTACACTCTTTTAAGACTAGAGGAAAAATTTCATCCTGCCCTGGGGATTTTGTGTTCTTTAGTTTATTTATCTTCTTAAGAACATCCTCTTTTTTGATAGTGATATTCTTTAATTTCTCTTCTTCCTTTCCCTTAAATATCAGTTCCACCTCCGGAATTTCATCTCAAATTTCTTCTGTGAAAACTGATAAGAAGTAGCTGTTCAATGCTTTGCTTATTTCTTCACTGCCATTTATCAATTCTCCCCTCCCTGACTTTAAAGGCCCAACTTTGTCCTTGACCTTTGTCCTATGTACCTGGAAAACTCCCTTGGGATTCGCCTTGGATTCTCTTGCTATTTTGATTTCATAGTCTCTCTTTGCTTTCCTTACATTTTTCTTAACATTCCTAGATAGTTCATTATACCTGTTTCTGAGCTGCTCCTCCCCTCCCTTTAATTTCTTATATATTCCTTTCTTTATTCCTATGTCATGTTTAAGTTTTCTGGTCATCCACCTTGGCTCAGGTGTGTTAACAAATCTTAGTGGTAATTACAGGTGTGTTAATAAATCTTGGTGGTAATTACAGGTGTGTTAAAAAATCAATGGTAATTACAGGTATGTTAACAAAGCTTAGTGGTAATTACAGGTGTGTTAATAAATCTTGGTGGTAATTACAGGTGTGTTAATAAATCTTGGTGGTAATTACAGGTGTGTTAATAAATCTTGTTGGTAATGACAGGTGCGTTAAGGAATTAAAACATGATACTTATTCTAATGTATAAATGACATGACATGGTATTTATCACGACAGACAGGTAGGCAGGCAGGCAGATAAATAGATAGATAGATTGATCGAAGGACAGACAGACAGATAGATAGACTGGTATGGGTACATCAGTAGACACAAAGACAGTTAGATATACAGATGAAAAAAGAGCAAGACAGACAGACAGGAGACTAACCATTGTCTTCCGGGGAGTCAGCAGGCAGACCATTGACAGCCGCGACCAACAGCAGAAACACGACGCCTGACTTCATGATGCGTTAGTTGCTTGTTACGGAGAGAAGCGTACTATGTGGGATAGTTTGTGTGACAACTGTTGGAGACCTCAACACCGCCCAACCTTTATATACCTGAAACTTGCCCCCTTCCATCTCCCCTCCCTCCCATTCCCCTCCCCTCAATCCCCCACCCCCTCCCCTCTCCCTATTGAAGGTTGAATCTCTCCTCGCCCTGTACTGTACTGCCCTGGCGTTTGTAAAATTTGCTCTCCTTCCTTTCCTCCTCTCTCTATTTCTCTCTCCCTCCTCCCTTCCATCTCCTCCCTCCCTCTCCCCTCCCCCCCCACCGTATTTACGCACATACGCCCTGTTGACCGGATGTTGCTTTCCCCTGTGGTTTGTTGAACAATGTGTTGGGAACAATGAACTGGTTGAAATAAAATATAGAGGGTTGAGTTACCTTTAATTTGCATATACTGTAGGTCTTTAGTGTGTGTGTGTATGAGTGTGTGTGTGTGTGTGTGTGTGTGTGTGTTTTAGAGTGGATATGAGTTTGTTTGTTTTATTATTGTTGTAATTATTGTTATTATCATTATTATTATCATTATTATTATTATTGTTAAAAAAATTAAATACTTAACCCCGTGATACGACGACTTGATTCCTTAAGTATTTGAGTAAGATGGCTTTACTTTTAAATACTCAAAGGGTTAGGTCATCGTACTCAAGGGGTTAGGTCATCGTACTCAAGGGGTTAGGTCATCGTACTCAAAGGGTTAGGTCATCGTACTCAAGAGGTTAGGTCATCGTACTCAAAGGGTTAGGTCATCGTACTCAAGGGGTTAGGTCATCGTACTCAAGGGATTAGGCCATCGTACTCAAATGATTAGGCCATCGTACTCAAAGGATTAGGCCATTGTACTCAAAGGGTTAGGTCATCGTACTCAAGGGGTTAGGTCATCGTACTCAAAGGGTTAGGTCATCGTACTCAAGGGGTTAGGTCATCGTACTCAAGGGGTTAGGTCATCGTACTCAAAGGATTAGGCCATTGTACTCAAAGGGTTAGGTCATCGTACTCAATGGGTTAGGTCATCGTACTCAAAGGATTAGCCCATCGTACTCAAGGGGTTAGGTCATCGTACTCAAAGGATTAGGCCATCGTACTCAAAGGGTTAGGTCATCGTACTCAAGGGGTTAGGTCATCGTACTCAAGGGGTTAGGTCATCGTACTCAAAGGGTTAGGTCATCGTACTCAAGGGGTTAGGTCATCGTACTCAAAGGATTAGGCCATCGTACTCAAAGGGTTAGGTCATCGTACTCAAGGGGTTAGGTCATCGTACTCAAGGGGTTAGGTCATCGTAAGGGTTAGGTCATCGGGTTAGGTCATCGTACTCAAGGGGTTAGGTCATCGTACTCAAGGGGTTAGGTCATCGTACTCAAAGGGTTAGGTCATCGTACTCAAGAGGTTAGGTCATCGTACTCAAGAGGTTAGGTTATCGTACTCAAAGGATTAGGCCATTGTACTCAAAGGGTTAGGTCATCGTACTCAAGGGGTTAGGTCATCGTACTCAAGGGATTAGGCCATCGTACTCAAATGATTAGGCCATCGTACTCAAAGGATTAGGCCATCGTACTCAAAGGGTTAGGTCATCGTACTCAAGGGGTTAGGTCATCGTACTCAAGGGGTTAGGTCATCGTACTCAAGGGGTTAGGTCATCGTACTCAAGGGGTTAGGTCATCGTACTCAAAGGGTTAGGCCATCGTACTCAAGGGGTTAGGTCATCGTACTCAAAGGATTAGGCCATTGTACTCAAAGGGTTAGGTCATCGTACTCAAGGGGTTAGGTCATCGTACTCAAGGGGTTAGGTCATCGTACTCAAAGGGTTAGGTCATCGTACTCAAAGGGTTAGGTCATCGTACTCAAGGGGTTAGGTCATCGTACTCAATGGGTTAGGTCATCGTACTCAAATGATTTGGCCATCGTACTCAAATGATTAGGCCATCGTACTCAAAGAGTTACGTCATCGTACTCAAGGTGTTAGGTCATCGTACTCAAACGGTTAGGTCATCGTCTCAAGGGGTTAGGTCATCGTACTCAAACGGTTAGGTCATCGTACTCAAGGGGTCAGGTCATCGTTCTCAAGGGGTTAGGCAATCGTACTTAAGGTGTAAAGTCATTGTACTCAAGGAGTTACGCCATTATACTCAAGGGGTTAAGTCGACGTCCTCAATGGTTTAATTATTGTATTCGAGGGTAAAGTCATCATATGTAAGGTGTTAAGTTATCGTATTCAAGGGTTTAAGTCTTCGTACTCAAAGGGCTAAGTCATTATACTGAATGGGTGAAGTCGTACTCAAGAGGTTATCACTGTAATCAAGGGGTTAAGTCATCATACTCAAGGGGTTAATTCATTATACTCAAGGGGTCAAGTCATCGTACTCAAGGGGTTAAATTATCATACTCAAGAGTTAAGTCATCGTGGAGGCTCATGGCATTAAAGGAGATATTCTAAAATGGATTAGGGCGTAGTTACAGGACAGTAAACAGCGAGTGAGCATTAACGACACTAAATCCGATTGGAGCAACGTCACTAGTGGA
This sequence comes from Homarus americanus, assembly GCF_018991925.1. NCBI lineage: Eukaryota > Metazoa > Arthropoda > Malacostraca > Decapoda > Nephropidae > Homarus > Homarus americanus. Next base: position 4,020,622 of record NW_024737068.1, read on the forward strand.
GTTCCCCAAGGCTCAGTATTTGGACCATTATTATTTATTATATACATAAGCGACATAGATATCGGCGTAGACAGCAACATAAATAAATTTGCTGATGACACTAAAATAGGGCATGTAATTAAATCTGACGAGGACTCCGCAAAACTACAGGAAGATCTAAAAAAAATTTTCGAATGGTCTGAAAAATGGCAGATGGAATTCAATGTGGACAAATGTAAAGTACTCAGTACAGGAGATGTAAACAGGGAAACCAGATACCAGATGAACAAAGATGCCATAGAGAAATCCGACTGCGAGAGAGATTTAGGAGTAATGATAAGTAGGAACCTTAAGCCAAGTAGACAATGTGTTTTTGCTCGTAACAAGGCTAATAAAGTACTTGGGTTCATACAAAGGAGTGTTAGTTACAAGACTAGCGAGGTCATCCTAAAACTTTATCTTGCGCTTGTGAGACCTCACTTGGATTACGCAGTTCAATTCTGGTCACCGTATTACAGAATGGATATAGAATCCTTGGTAAGAATTCAGAGGGGAATGACAAGGCTAATTCCGGGCATTAGGAACCTTGAGTACAGAGACAGGTTAAAGCATCTTAATTTGCACTCCCTCGAGAGACGTAGAGTGAGGGGCGATATGATAGAGGTGTATAAATGGAAGTCAGGGCTGAACAAAGGGGCCATTACAAAGATACTCAAACTATCCAACCAGGTGCGAACTCGTAATAATGGTTTTAAATTAGACAAATTTAGATTTAGGCGCGAAATAGGTAAACATTGGTTTGGAAATAGAGTAGTGGACGAGTGGAACAAGTTACCAAATATCATCATTAACTCGAATACCCTGGATAACTTTAAACATAGGTTGGATGGATATATGAGCAATAGGGGTTGGGTGTAAATGGGACTGCCCAGTATGGGCCAATAGGCCCGCTGCAGTTTCCTCCATTCTTATGTTCTTATGTACCCAAGGGGTTAAATACGCATGGATTAAGTCATCGTACTCAAGAGAGAAGTCACTGTACTCAAGAGGTTCAGTAATCATACTCATGGATTAAGTCATCATACTCAAGGGGTTAAATTATCATACTCAATAAATTAAGTTATCCTCCTCAAGGAAATAAGTCATAGCATTCAAGGATTAAGTCACCGTACTCAAGGGATTAAGTTATCGTACTCAAAGGTAAAAAATTATCATAATTTTTCCCAAAGAGAATTTACTTTACTTAACCCCTTCACACTAACCATTTTAACCTAACTTAGTCAAACCTAATTTAATAAAACTAAACCAAACCTAACTTAACCCAACCTAACTAAGCCTAACTCAACCTAGCCTAACACTAAGAATAACACTGACAATTTTACACTGGATTCTTACCTTAACAAGATACGCTTAATAACAATTTAGGTGAACTATTAACGCCACACACACACACACACACACACACACACACACGATATAGGCCACCGTATGCAACAAAAAACATCATTGCAAAGGTGGAGTAGGTATAAAAAATAGCGCATTTAAATGAAGCAACGGTCGTAAGTTCACTAACCCCTTCCTGTGCTCCCGCTACCAACTACACCCTTCTACCAACCCCCTCCCCTCCCTTCCCTCCCAACCACCACCCCCTCCCATCAACATCCACCTCACGGGAAGCCACCTCTATGCCAGCTACATGTACGTACGCACACACCGTAAAACATAACAGTTTGTGTCAAAAGTTCCCCCCCCCCCTTACATTTATACAACAAGTAAAATATTCTACACTGCCATGCACATACACACAATATAACGTTACGGTATTCCAGTTAACCTAAATTTGCATACGACCTCAATTTTATGTGTTTAAAGTCTTTTGTGTGTGTGTGTGTGTGTGAGAACAGGTGACGTTAATAGTGTGTACAGAAGACGTTAATAGTGTGCCTATGTATGTACATATATAGATACACTATTAACAAACTCCAAAAATAACATTTATTTTAATGCTTGACAAACCTGACGTCATTGATACCTTCACTGACGTCACTGGTAGATATTTCCTTCGACGATACACTTTTGTTAATAAATTTGTTCATTGACTAATATATTAATAAACCATGAAACATATTCAACAAACTACTCAAGAATATCCCACAACCTTGACAGTTTGTTCATTACGCCGTCATGAGTAATACCGCTTGATATCCAGTCATCAAACCCGGTGCTTCAGGTGTGGCTGCGTCAGAATACACGGCATAGGTTGAAACGGTATGTGACGTCAAAGGGTGGCGCTTTCTAGGTGATTGGTTGGTGACCACTTTGACGTCACTCGCGCGGGCATCATCAACATCATCATCCTTGGAGTGGCGTCTTGGGGACACCGTTTGCTCCTCGGGCTGACGTTTATCGCTCTGTGGCGCGTCTCTTACGTCACTTGTACAATAAAGTTGTTGTATGTTTATTCCAGGAGTGTCGTGGGTTTTTCTTGAGGAGTGTCACGACGGTGGAAACTTCCTGTGTGTGTGTGTGTGTGTTGTAAACAGATCGTCGACCTTGGGACTAATTTTACCCAAGATAGGCCATAAACCATTTGATAAGTTAAAAAAAAAATATGTTAGAAAAAATTACACAGGATATTCGGCGAAGTAAATTCAACTGCGTATAATATAGTGACTAAACCTTTCCTATCTTACTAATAAATAGAAACTCTCCCATCATAAACTGAATATAAGTTGTATTTTTTTCATTATTTTACATAGTTATTTTTTTTTATTGTTTTAAGACTTCAGGCGAGGACAAATAGTCACGTTTGTCAGGTGCGGCGTCACTTTCCCCTTGTGTATCAGGAGGTCAAACTGCACACTTTAATGTTTCCCGCGCGTTTACAAAATATTTACAAATTTAACCTTATTTTATTGATTAATTCATTGTTTTCAAGAAATATGTATACATTACGTTTTTTTACGGGGTTTTAAGAATAATGTGTATAAGTTCTTTTTTCGGATCATGTAAAGATTAGGCACTCCAGCTTATTTCACCTAATGATAATTTTTAACATCCTAACACTACCCGGGAGTTAGGCGAGGTGAGGTTAGGTTAGGTTTGAGTGTTGAATCACCAGGGGAAATATGTTGAGGTGCCTTGTCAAGTTATCACGATTTACAAAAAATTAAATAAAAAATAAAACAATAAAAAACGGCCCATGCACGACTCAGCGACAACAGGTTAACGGGAAACAGAAGTCCTCCAGCTGGCCCGTTACGTCAGACTCCCGTTATAGGTCACACGAATTTCACCTGTTAATGTTTGTCGTTATGAATATTAATTTTTCAACAGTAGAGTGAATTGTAACTGGACATTCAGTAAAAAACCCAAAAAGCAATAGTATTTTTATTTGGGGGGGGTGAATTCCCATTGTCTTTCTTCGACGTGATTGAATATTTTGGTTTTGTTGTCTTCACTTTGTCTTTATTTTATACATATAAGGTTTGATTTATACCTAACTCAAATATAGATCTAATGACATGTCACTTATTTATTAATAAACGTAGAAAGTAAAAGTAAATAACTGTCTCAAAACATGGAAAATACAAGAATATTTTATACATAATATATAGAAGCAAATATTTACCACTTATTATGTAAAAGTAAAATTATAACTTCAAAAATATTATACATACAACACACCTGCTTCATTATACCTGACGAACAAAATGTAACTTTTTCTCTGTCTAAATTATCACAAGTTCACCATTTTCTATTGATGCTATCAAGGTTATATTTTACAATGGGTCATATATTATAATCTATGGACAACCTCTATATGGAAGCATTCATTTAACTCCTGTTAATAATGATAAGTCACGCATTACTCCCTGTGCAGTGAGTCATGTGTACAGTGAGTCACAAATTCTTGGACACCCTGTGGGTAAGTGAGTGACTCATCCGTGATGTGATGGCTAAGTGCTTGAGAGCATCCCGTCTTGATGTGGCCTGAGAACCATACATTTTCCCATGTGAGAACGAGTCTGATTCACTTCGAGAGAGAGAGGGAGACACACACACACAAACACACACACACACACACACACACAATGGTTGCCCTTCGTGTAACGAGGATGGCCTGCCTTAGGGCCACCTTGGCGTGAATTTGTTTAAGGTGTAGAAGCTGTCGCCAACACCCTAAGTTAACGAGCTGCATGACCCAGTGTCAAGGAATAGTCCGAGAAGACTGGACAATTCGCCAACTGCACTGGCTAACCTTTACCCCGGAATGCGATCCGCACATCGATTAACATACACACACACACACTCTCTTTGTACGACACAATAATGGATTCTTAAGGGTTTACAAGTTAAATTTCACTCTTAACTGGTGAAGTGTAAACGTATCAAATCGTCTCATTTTAAGATACGACACAATAGCGGATTCTGAAAGATTCGTTATGTTAAATATTCACAATAACTAGAGATGTGTGAACGGATTACGTTAACTCAGTATCAAGTGATGTAGTAGAACTGGTAACTAAAATGGTTGTAATTATAGTGAGATGGCTATAATACAATGCATACTGTAACTACAAACAATTTCTTTTATCAGTGAAGAAAAAAATCACTTATCACATGAGATTAGAAACCCAACTTATTTTACCTAACAATTAAACACCCTAACCTAACCTAACCTAACATCAAGGTATTTAATCACCAGGTGAACTAAGCTAGAGACTAATCTTCAGGTGTACTGAATAAAACAATATAGTGTAAACCAAATAAATTGTTTAAGGTGGAGTCCCGTAGTGAAGGGGTTCAGAACCTTGAGCATCCTGCAGTAGTTGGGAAATATCTCCGTCATAAAAAAACAAAACAACAATGACCTCATCCAGTTTATCTCAGCAACTTTGTTAAATATTCACAATAACTAGAGGTGTGTGGACGGATTACGTTGACTCAGTATCAAGTGATGAAGTAGAAATGGTAAGGCGGTTGTTGCCATTTTTCGTTTTCTTCTCACTGCTGCCGTTACTCACACGTAACGTCACACAGGTGAGGACAGCACAGGTGAAAAAATCAGTCGAGATACGATGTAGGTTTTTCCAGGTGATATTCTGCTTATATTGGCTTGGTCTCATCACCTCTTTTGCCGGGCTGGCTCGTCCTGTACACTTACACTGTAGAATTTAGACCCGTTCATCAATCTCTCTCTCTCTCTCTCTCTCTCTCCACACTAAACTCAGGGCTGTGACAAAGTACCACAACAACGACATAACTTACACAGGTACAAACGACTTATAACATCACATAGACAAAGAGAAACGACTTACAGAAGTAAACACCGTCGGGTCACCAGAAGCGGCAATCTGCGGCATGTGCGTCTTGATGCAGGAGTGATGCTTGGCCAAGGTTACAACGCCAATGGTATCTGGGCTTTCCCCTACACTATGCTCTGCCCGGGAGGGAAGTGTGTCTTTTTTTTTCCACCTGGCCTGCTCACCTATTTTCTTCAACGCCTTGTTCGCCTACCCGGCCTTGCCCACCTACCCTGCCTTGCTCGCATACTTTGTCCAAAGCTTTGCCCGCCTACCCTGCCTAATTCCTTGCCCACATACCCTAACTAATTCGTTAGCCACCTACTCAGTTCAGCTCTTTGCCCAAGTTGACACTCACACACTCATCCAGTTTACCTCTCACTCACCTACGACCCTCCCCTCACCTACGACCCTCTCCTCACCTACGACCCTCTCTCACCTACGACCCACTCCTCACCTAGGATCCACTCCTCACCTACGACCCTCTCACTCACGACAGGTCCATCTAGGTCAGTCCCAAAAGTTTACAAATTACGCCCATCTTTTGCTTTTTACCAAACCCCCAGCTTCCCCCCCCCGCCCCCATTTAAAAAAAAACTAATCATCTTTTAATAATCTTATACCTTGTACTCGTATTATATTACTTTCTAGATCAAATAATTCGAAATTATTTTATCCACGTATCTCGTGCATATTGGGACGATTGAAATATACCAAGAAAAAAATGTTACAATTTTATTTAAAAATTTCCAATAGAGAAAAAGAATGCGAATACATATGTTTTCACATGGCCTTACGCCTTCCTGTACTAACCTCACGCCCCTCAGTTTAGGAACCACTGATCTAGGTATTGTACTGTACACCCACATCCACTTGGCCCTCACACCTCCTGCCCGGTCACCCTCCCACTGACCAACACAACACGTCTGCCCACTTCCCTTGGCATTTGTTATCTTGTCTTCCCAGCTGACTGAAGAGATGGGATGAAGACTATGTGGTGAAAGTTCTCAAGTCCTTTGAGGTGTATCTTGTTTGTGACCCATGTCTCACTGCCATGCAGCAGGGTGGGGAGGATCACTGATCGATATATGCGCTGCTTAGTAAATAATATCAGCTCTCTACAGTTGATGACACGGGTACGCAGTCTGCCTAAGGGCCAATTGCAAGAACAGTCGTTGGGTGTACGACGCCGTTTACGATGACCTTGCCCTGGTCTTTTTTCAGCAATATCGCCTTTAACACATGGAATTCTGCACTTTTCGAAGCTTTGGAGGAGTCTCGAAACAAGTTTCCTGGTGGAATTATTAGCTAGTGCTGTACTCATAATATCGAAACTTCGAGATCTCTCCAGAGCTTCAAAAGGGTGGTATTCCTGAAACAAGATCAGGGCAAGAAGTTCATCGTAAACGGCGTCGTACACCCAACGACTGTTCTTGCAATTGGCCCTAAGGCCTGAGACGCACATCTAAACCAATGTTGGATCTCTTTCTTCATAGATGTCCACGGTGGTAGACAGCGGGAGCCAGGTTAGTGGAAATTGTTAACGTTGGGGAGGGACGTCATGTTAACCTGGGTGGACGATGGAGGCGTGGCTGATCCAGGGTCGGCTGGGACAGTAACTGTATTTTGGCGTTCGTTCCCCTCGAGGCCTAAATGTGTATATGAATCGCCGTCTGTGCTCAAAATCTGCTGTAGATCACGTTCAGTGTGAGCGACAAACAGACTCACGCACACAAATTCCTACACTACTACCATTAATAATAATAATAATAATAATTGATCTTAAGTCCCACGAAAGTCATCGCGTTGGTCTTGGAAGTGACATCTGGCGGGGGACACAACCACCTAATTGATTTTCAAATGAGATCCAGGCAGAACCTAACATCATCGACCTGACAGTTGACGTGGCCTCTCTCATCATACCTCACAGATAGCGAGTAGTGTAGAAAGAAAGACAGATACAGTAGACTCTTCATATTCACAATGATGAGTCGTAGAAAAAAAACACTCATGAACGGCGAGTCTTCATCTTTTTCAGTTTATTACCCATCTGCTGTCTTGTTCAGGTCTGTTACTCACGACCACTAATACACTGGGTCTGGTAGTGAAACATCAGACCAGGAACCGGTTTCAGCCTTCACTAACTTTCAAACTTTGTGGTCTACTGTTTTGTTTTGTTTTTCACTTAATATGAAACCGGGATTCGACGCCTTATTAAAGTGAACTAATTGGGAAAATGAGGAATTATTTGAACATTATATATATATATATATATATATATATATATATATATATATATATATATATATATATATATATATATATATATATATATATATATATATATATATATATATATATATATATATATATATATATATATTCGCCGTACGGGGGATTAACAGCAGCAATGGGGCGAAAACGAAAAATGGCAACAATCGCCTTACGTGTGATTAACGGCAGCAGGGGGCGAACACGAAAATGGCAACAACGAGCGAAGACTGCTTGAATGGTCATTTTGGGACATTCTTAATTGAGCTGACTACGGATGGTGCAGTTGTTGGGGGCATAATTCGCAATGTCTGTGTATATTGTTAGCATACCTGCAATGTCTGTGGCCTGGTTGTTAGTATACCTCCAATGTCTGTGTATATTGTTAGTATACCTGCAATGTCTGTGTATATTGTTAGTATACCTGCAATGTCTGTGTATATTGTTAGTATACCTGCAATGTCTGTGTATATTGTTAGTATACCTGCAATGTCTGTGTCTATTGTTAGTATACCTGCAATGTCTGTGTATATTGTTTGTATACCTGCATATTGTTTATATACCTGCACTGTCTGTGTATATTGTTAGTATACCTGCAATGTCTGTGTATATTGTTAGTATACCTGCAATGTCTGTGTCTATTGTTAGTATACCTGCAATGTCTGTGTATATTGTTTGTATACCTGCAATGTCTGTGTATATTGTTAGTATACCTGCAATGTCTGTGTCTATTGTTAGTATACCTTCAATGTCTGTGTATATTGTTAGTATACCTCCAATGTCTGTGTATATTGTTAGTATACCTGCATTGTCTGTGTATATTGTTAGTATACCTGCAATGTCTGTGTATATTGTTAGTATACCTGCAATGTCTGTGTATATTGTTAGTATACCTGCAATGTCTGTGTCTATTGTTAGTATACCTGCAATGTCTGTGTATATTGTTAGTATACCTGCAATGTCTGTGTATATTGTTAGTATACCTGCAATGTCTGTGTCTATTGTTAGTATACCTGCAATGTCTGTGTATATTGTTAGTATACCTGCAATGTCTGTATATTGTTAGTATACCCGCATTGTCTGTGTATATTGTTTGTATACCTGCAATGTCTGTGCATATTGTTAGTATACCTGCATTGTCTGTGCATATTGTTTGTATACCTGCAATGTCTGTGTCTATTGTTAGTATACCTGCAATTCAGTATATTGTTAGTATACCAGCATTGTCTGGTGCATATTGTTAGTATACCTGCAATGTCTGTGTATATTGTTAGTATACCTGCATTGTCTGTGTATATTGTTAGTATACCTGCAATGTCTGTGTCTATTGTTAGTATACCTGCAATGTCTGTGTATATTGTTAGTATACCTGCAATGTCTGTGTATATTGTTAGTATACCTGCATTGTCTGTGTATATTGTTAGTATACCTGCAATGTCTGTGTATATTGTTTGTATACCTGCATTGTCTGTGTATATTGTTAGTATACCTGCAATGTCTGTGTCTATTGTTAGTATACCTGCAATGTCTGTGTATATTGTTAGTATACCTGCAATGTCTGTGTATATTGTTAGTATACCTGCACGTCTGGTGTCTATTTCGTTAGTATACCTGCATTTGTCTGTGTATATTGTTAGCATAATTCGCAATGTCTGTGCATATTGTTAGTATACCTGCATTGTCTGGTGCATATTGTTTTGTATACCTGCAATGTCTGTGTATATATTGTTTGTATACCTGCACTGTCTGTGTATATTGTATACCTGCATTGTCTGTGTATATTGTATACCTGCACTATCTGTGTATATTGTATACCTGCCCTGTCTGTGTATATTGTATACTTGCATTGTCTGTGTATATTGTATACCTGCACTGTCTGTGTATATTGTATACCTGCACTGTCTGTGTATATTGTATACTTGCATTGTCTGTGTATATTGTATACCTGCACTGTCTGTGTATATTGTATACCTGCCCTGTCTGTGTATATTGTATACCTGCACTGCCTGTGTATATTGTATACCTGCTCTGTCTGTGTATATTGTATACCTGCACTGTCTGTGTATATTGTTAGTATACCCGCAATGTTCAGTATATTGTTGGGCATACCTGCATTGTCTGCATATTGTTTGTATACCTGCAATGTCTGTGCATATTGTTTGTATACCTGCATCTGTGTATATTGTTTGTATACCTGCATCTGTGTATATTGTTTGTATACCTGCATCTGTGTATATTGTTTGTATACCTCCACTGTCTGTGTATATTGTTTGTATACCTGCATCTGTGTATATTGTTTGTATACCTCCACTGTCTGTGTATATTGTTTGTATACCTGCATCTGTGTATATTGTTTGTATACCTCCACTGTCTGTGTATATTGTTTGTATACCTGCATCTGTGTATATTGTTTGTATACCTCCACTGTCTGTGTATATTGTTTGTATACCTGCATCTGTGTATATTGTTTGTATACCTGCACTGTCTGTGTATATTGTTTGTATACCTGTACTGTCTTTTTAACTCACGCGCCATAGTTTCGATGCACCCTCTGCCCCTACTCCTGGCTCGAGGGAAGTCGTAGTCAGGGCTGCAAACCGAACGATCCCTCTCGTTTGGTGATGTTAAGTATAGTGATGGTAAATAAAGTGTTGTGAAGTCACAAAAAAACTGTATCGTGCATATATTCTCTTAAATATTACATCATGAACTGCTATTCGTACAATCCAGCGAAGCTTCGAGCTACCACATTGCACCATTGAGCGATTTGTGTGGCGGGGGTGGGGGTGGTAGTTAAGGGGGGGTGTTCGGTATGAAGCCAAGGCTGCGACTTCCATCGAATCAGGAGTAGGGGGTAGATGGTGCATGGAAACTATGGCGCGTGAGTGTACATACTGATCCATTCTAAACTTGTATGACGATTTTACGGAATATCTAGCTATCTATCTATCTATGTACAGCATCTATCTATCTATGTCTCTATATTTATCTACCCATTATTCTTCCGGGAGATGAAGTTTAGAGTATAGTTCCGCCTCCCAGTGTCCCCGTTTTCTGTCTCTTTAATCATCTCAAGTGAGTATCTGATCTTTATTATGGTCGTAAATAATGCATATTCGCAATTGGCCATTTGAAACAGCAAATTTCAGTCTGTGATTCTTCCACTGACCCACAAACCCACAAACAATAAACAGTTTCTCTTATAGATAATAAACCCACTAGTGTATTGATTAAGACGAAGGCCATTATTAACATCTTGTTTGAACCCGAGACTGTGTAGGTCACTTTACTATTCCCTGTAATGCGCTGACAAGTGTATCATATATTATAGCGTGTGTTCCAGCTCTCTTTTAGACAGGTTCAGAAAATAATACACAAGTTCAGAAAATAATACACCAGTTCAGAAAATCATTCACTGGTTCAGAAAATAATTATAAGAGGAGAACGAATTTACACCAGTTAATTTTCCCTGACTGGATGACAGTTTGTGTACAGTCGTATTTTTATTTTATTTTTTTGTCTTTGCCGATTAAAAAAAATACACAAAATATCATTCAGTCAGGGAAAATTAACTGGTGTAAATTCGTTCTCCTCTTATCTGGACATAAGAGCTGAACCGGTGTGTTATTTTTTTAACCGGTGTATTATTTTCTGAACTGGTGTATTATTTTCTGAACCGGTGTATTGTTTTTGTTGGTTTACTGACACAAAGAAACATCCCATATAATGTTCGCAGGTTTATATAAAAAACTCGTTTATTTCACCGTAGTAGTCTTTTATTGATTCAATTTCTTATCAAACTGTGTTTATTGTACGAAAGGTAAGAGAAACACAATAGAATATGGATATATAGAGCGTAAGAGACAGAAGAGGGTAAGGTACAAGAATAAATAAACACAGGAAGACTACAAAAAGCACGCGAAGCTATGTAACGTGAAAAGCGCGCGAAGCTATGCAAGATGAAAAACACAGGAAGCTATACAAGATGAAAAACACGGAAAAGCTACAAAAAGCCCGGAAGTTATACAAGATGAAAAGCGAGGGAAGCTATGCAAGATGAAAAGAGCGGGAAGCTATACAAAATGTAAAACGCGAGAAGCTTGACAGTATGAAAAGCGCGGGAAGTTATATAAGACGAAAAGTAAGGGAAGCTTTGCAGGATGAAAGTGCGGGAAGTTCTACAGTACGAAAAGCACGGGAACTAGAGTAAGAAAACTACAACAAACAACGTAAGACCTTCAGAGAGTGCAGGAAGGGCGGGCAGTGAAGGAGTTAATAACCAGGGGAGGATCTTCATAAACACAACCACTGTTTACACCCTCGTCAACTGACCTTCCTGTAGTGGTGTGGGCGACCTTGTCCTAGTGAGCGTTTATCTGTACGTAAAAAGGATAGCTATGCATAAGAGTGTCAGTCGTGAGTAGCGACCAGAGCAATATGCATTTAGAAAGTCTTCCTTCCAAGGATTTTGAAGATATTTGAGATTAGGGAAGTGGAGTGAGACTTCAGTTTGAGGTGAACATGTTTTTGTGTATGTATGTGTGTCGTATTTTTATTTCTCGAAATGTATAATACTGTAGTTTTTATATATGGACGACCACGTAAATAATCATAACACAAAATATAAATGAAAAGTATCATTAATAACCTTATCTACTAACATCATCTAACGGTACCAGGGATTCCCAAGCTATTGTCAGTGTGAGCCCAAGTCTTAAAGTTGTGTAAAAACAAGTTACAAATCACTTTTTTTTTTAGAAAACCTGGTCATGATTATTAGTGCGGAGTCTAAATATGAACACTGGCTTGGTTTTATACAGGCGTATATTTATTTTATGGCGTCACAGCAAGCTACAGCTCTTTTATTCCTAATATTATTGCAAGTAACCGACACAATCCAATACATGTATAAATAACTATTTGACTGAGTCTCTGTACGAGGGGGTATACTGTGTGTGGTTAATGAATAGAACATACGATTTTCGATGTTGAAGTAAGTTTAAGGTAATTAGCCCACCCAGGCACAGGTCACTGACCCGGGGGCGAAAATATAATAATAATAATAATAATAATAATAATAAATATTATTATTATTATCATTACAGCAATTAATAAAAATAAAAATAAAATATTAATAACAATAAGTAAATAAAAAAACGAAAAAATAAATCAAGAGTGAGAAACGATATACCTTATATATGTCCAAGTAAGCGAAACAATTGAGACCCTGCAATTGTGTGTAAATGAGGTAGAAAGTTAGATCAGCAACCTGAGACTTGGTCACAATTTTTGTGATGCCATATGGCAGCAGAGTCTACCATTAGACAACACATTATGCTTCCAATATCTTGCCAGGCGGTAGTACCTCCCTGTTTGGTAGCTGCTTACTACCTACTAGCTGTTAGGTTCAAAGAGCGAAGAACGTCCACAACTCGTCTTCAAAATAAACAGAAACGAAATTTCACTGTAGGTTACGTTACGCTGGATTAGTTTAGGTTAGGTTAGATTAGGTTCAGTAAATTAGGTTAGGTAAATTAGGTTTGAATAGATTAGGTTAGGTTAAGTTAGAAGAATTTCGAGACCGTCCAAAACGCGTTGTGGCTATTAGGAAAAAAAACCGGCGCAAAATTTTGCTTTCTGTTATTTTTTGAAACGTCTAGAATGCATTGTTTGTTGTTTGTTTTTCGTTAAGTGAGCGAATTCTGTCTTTGAGCCTAACATATTATACACCATTAAAGAGAAAGCTGCCTTACAGGCATAGTTGGTTCCAAATTGTATTAGCACCTTGGTGGCTCGCTTTTTAACCGCTGTTTGCCTATGATACGCAAATATAAAACTTTGCGAAGTCATCATAGACGTCAAATGTCATCCTTGCCTCATTGTCACCCTGAATTTTTGCCATTTGAGAGCAAAAAGGCATGGGTGTGGGACGAACTTGTCCTATATCATCAAGTCAAGCTTGGGGTCAAGGTGGCTTTACTTCAGTATTTGATGTAAATCCACTGACCTAATCAGATTTCACAAGACCTACCCTATTTTCCCACGACTTGACCTAAGAAAAGAGACCAGGTTCCTCCTCTAATCAGAATTTATGGTCCCAACTTAACGAGACGTAAACTGCCACTCTATCTTTCAACCCCTAAGATTCTAACTTAACTTAACCTAATTTTGATAGTTTCGTTTTGTTATGGAATTAAACGACGTTAAAATGAAACGGTAAATTCTGCCATGTATGAATTAATTATCCTTAATTACCATTATAAATATTAAGTGTTTGCCAAATAGTTATAAATTTTTCTTTTTATCGCTAAAACTTAATAGAAATTCAAAAGATCGTATGCCCGTCGCCACGGGGGGGAAGGGGGGGGGGGGGCAGGTTGTGCTGCTGCCCCCAGCTTCAAAACGAACTGCAATTCAACCAATGCTACTTATGGATTTTGTTTTCTAAAAAAAATTTATACAAAGTAACATTCAAAGTTCCTTGTTGGCATTTTTGTACATCATACTACAGCAAAAAGGAATATTGCTAGATGTGTTGAACGACTTCTCGGGGACACACATGGTTTGGTGTTAAGTTATACTACCTTTGTGAAGTGAAATTGAAGAGGGAAAATTTTTTCACTGTGTGATTTAATATTTTTTGCTGAGCGCTACAACCAACCTCCCCCTCCCCTCTAAACTACATCCAGGTTGATTCTGGGTATTGTACAGAACCATGCTCGAAGTTACTGTTCATAATTACTATACGGTGTTCCCAAAAATTAAGTCTGTATATGCATAGAAAACCGAGAAATTCGACTGAACAGCAGTGGTCAGATCGCCTAGCCACTGTGTCAGCAATTATAGCTGACCACGAAAAGCTGGTGCATGTACTTGGAATCTGTGCGGAAAATTAGTGTGATGCAGCAGTGTGCGTTGATGAGACTGGGTTATTGAAACAGATAAAACGCAGAAATATCTTGTTTATTGCATACTGTGTGAAGGAAATTCTCCGGATACTTCGACATGCAGATCAGTTTTTACAATCACGTGACTGATTTCATGACAGGTATTCGCCTTATTGAATCTGTTGTCATTAGTCTTAAGGACATCCGGAGCAACACTGACACTGAGAAAACTCACCAAAACTTGATTTTCACGACCTTACAGAATATCACCAGTAAAAGCAAAGGTGTAAACACAAACTCCCCAAATACTTCGTAAAAGATTCAGTGACTGAAACAACTGTAGGACATTCTAATGTTCATGATTTTGATAGTGTAGCTGCTTTACATCATCAACTGTACTCCAACATTTTAGGTAAATGTCTAAGTGAACTGAATGCTGAGTTTGGTGAGCGTAATAGTGCAGTGCTTGCAGTAATTTCTAGTCTTTGGTCAGAATCCAAGAAACCCAGAAAATATGGCCCCATAGGTGTCGACAGTGAGTCGTCTCTTCTGGTGAGTGAATGTCATGCTGCTAAGTGACAAGAACCTTGGCGATAAGTGCAGGTATTGCATCCTTTCCGAAATGGGTTCACTCACATATACAAACTTTATGCTTTATACAAGCCCTGCAGTATGTGAACAATCCTCCCCATCTGTCACGCGTGCCTGTACCGTACAATGACTCATTGTGGAAAAAGTAACCCGTCTTGCTCTCATTTTTGGCAGAATTTGCACAAAATTTGAACATGGAGGAATTTCTTCATATTTTTTGTTAGAAAGCATGCAAATTCAATTGTTCTGAATTGATTATCACTAACACATAATATGGATATAGTTACTACTGTAAGGAATATTTTCTCATTATTTTTCTGCATGTTACTTTCTTGAGAAACATTATCAGCATTCAGTTATCATTATTGTTTTGTTGGTTATTTATTAAAAAAAAAATTATATATATATATATATTTTTTTTTTTTTTTTTTTTACGGGGGATCAGCCCACCCGGGCACAGGTCACCGACCCACATCGGTGCCTGGGGGGGATGTAATAATAATATTAATAATAATAATAATGATAATAATTCATAGTAAATAAAATTTATAATAAAAATACAAAATTATAAATAAAATAATGATAATAATAATAATAAAGAACCATAAAGAAATACCAAAATTAAAAACTAAGTCAATAGTGAGAAACGATATATGTATGTTGTGTTGTCAAAGAATGAGAAACAATTGAGACCCTGCAAGTGTGTGTAAATGAGGCAGAAAGTCAGATCAGCAACCTGGGACTAGGTCACAATTTTCGTGATGCCATATAGCAGCAGGATCTACCATTAGACAACACATTATGCTAACAATGTCTTCCCAGGCTATATTATATACTTATATTATCATTACCTATTTCTGTGTAGTTTAATAATATACGAATTGATTTATGCATAAAATGTTGTGAGCTGATATATCAGTTGTGATAAATAAAGTTAATGTTTTCATGTTTAATTGGTTTTATTTCCAAATGGTTTCATTACAAGAATTACAATTAATAATATCATTATATGGTCGGTCAACTGCCCTTACGAATCTGTTGACGGGCCTGCTGATTACACTTAATGTACTGTAGGTTAGGTTAGGCTAGGTTAGGTTAAGTTTTCTATGAAACTAATAATTTACATGATCGTCCATGGCCAGTCAAAAAAATAAAAAATAAAAAAAATAAATAAATAAACACGACCTCGCCCTGATGAGCAGCGTATCTCATCACAGGACACCAGAGATGGCCCGGTCCGTCTCTGGTGAGCCTTGACCATTGCTACTGGGTTTATTACTACCATTTAAGATAAGGAAGAAAGTGTGGCCGTCTTTTGTGTGTGTGTGTGAGATGAGGTCTTCTCCAGTGTCGCAGTAAGAGAGAGAGAGAGAGAGGAAGTGAAGGAGAGTGAGAGAGACTGGTGGTGTGTACCTGTAGTTTTCCCACATTCTACCCAATATCTAGCCTCTCCTACCACATCCTACCCAATATCTACATATTACTACCACATTTTACCCAATATCTACCCAGTACTACCACATTCTACCCACTATCTACCACATTTTACCCAATATCTACCCAGTACTACCACATTCTACCCACTATCTACCACATTATACCCAATACTACCACATTCTACACAATAATACCACATTCTGTTCGCCCAATACCATCACATTCTGTCTACCCCTTCATTCTCCCCAATATTTACGACATTCTACCAGGGCGGTCTGCTCGGTTTATTGCATTCAACATTATTACATTTCTTATTTTTAATTTTCTTAAATTAATTTTTTTAAGTTATACCTAGGAAATCTTTGTGTTTTCCAAAGTTAAATTTGTGTTCACAAAACCTTAGATTGTTCAGAGAAGTGAAAATGTGTCCCGTATATCCATATACAATACTAAATCTATATAAATAGCCTTCGGTACACATGGTAGTAGTATTTGACTGCCTGGGTACATTCGCAGTTGGGTGGACTTGGTGGCTCGGATGCGAACCAGCAACAGCTTAAGGCAGGAGGTAAATGCCGTTATCCTCTCGGAATCCTTACTCACTCTGTGTTTGTGAATTAAAATTTGTGTAAACTATTGAACTGGAAAACGACATGAATTAGTAAATTATAAAACTATATGAGTTAGTAAATACACTAGTTATCAGCATGTGTAAGTTAAGAATTATAATATCTCTGTTAATTATATATTTGGTTCAAATATTATTTTACTTTATAGTTTCAAGTGACTGAAGACTGGCCTTCGTCATCATCATCAAGTTACTACGTGATAATAGCTTCATTAATTTTTCAAGACAGACGAGCGCTTACATTATCCATTAATTGTCTGTGCTTCTCTCATCCTTGTCGTCAGATTAGACAGCTCTATCGGGTACAGTTTCTGTCATAATTAAATTCAAGTGCAAGAAGACAGTCTCCATTATATGCCACTCGACTAAGCTAGGTTAAGGCTACGAAAGCCGCGCCTGTCTTCAAGTAGTCTCCAAAATGAAGATCGACCTCGATGAAGGTTAACAAGATCAAGGCCTCCTCAAGTTCAAGATCGAGAGGCGTAATCCAAACACCCCCAAGTGTGTGTTTGTCTTTAACAAACATAGACAACCGAGAGATGACGCATCACCGGAATGTGATGAAGTAAAAGGTGGAACCACTAGACAAGAGAAGTTGAACGAGTTAATTAGAAACCAACATTGGTCCCATCTAGACAGAGAGATGCATAAACATTTGCGGAAAGTAATTCTAGCTCATGATTCCTTGTTTGTTTTAGGACCACATGAAATAGGGTCAATTGCTGGTATACCCGCTAACATTCAGCTCGCCAACCATAATCCACCCGTCAGAGGACCACAGTATAGACACCCAGAGAAAGCAAAAGATATAATTAAAGAAATGATAACAGATATGAGGGGTCGTAATATCATTGAACCATCGACTGCCGCCTGGTTATCCCCCATTGTTCTGGTAACAAAACCAACGGTTCAAAGCGTATGTGCTTAGATTTTCGAGCGGTCAATAAGCATTTGAAGGTCGACATACAACCCTTGCCACGAATTGACGAATTAGTAGAGAAAGCTGCGGGAAATAATGCCACATTAGATTTGAAGGACGCGTATTATCAGGTCATTCTTAACGACAGTAGCCGAGATCTAACTACTTTTAGCGATGGGTACAATCTATGGAGGTTCACACGCCTTCCGTTTGGGCTCTCAGCTAGTCCTGCCGTTTTCACTCGAGAAGTAAACAGAGTATTAGCTCCCTTAGCAGTTGAAGACTGGGTACGAAACTATCTTGATGATGTAATAGTTTGGGCTCCTGACTTCCCCACCTTGTTGCAAAGACTCACCAGAGTATTTGAGAGATTTGAAGAGATGGGCATTAAACTAAATTTGTCTAAGTGTCAATTTGGCCATAAGCAAGTTAAATTCTTAGGACATGTAGTTTCAGAGAGAGGCATTGAGCCTGACCCAGAAAATGTCCAAGCTCTGACCGAGTATAAACCCCCAACTAATGTTAAACAAGTCCGCCAATTTTTGGGTATGTGTGGATTTTACCGTAAACATGTTCCCGAGTTTGCCAAAGTAGCTTACCCCCTCCCTGAGTTAACGAAACAGACTGTTGATTTTGTATGGTCCAATGAGTGTCAAGAAGTATTTGAGAAGTTAAAGCAAGCACTAGCTTCATTCCTAGTTCTTGTTGAGGCAGATATTTATAAACCGTTTGAACTGCATAGTGATGCCAGCAATTTCTGTGTAGGCGCTTCCCTTAATCAGGTACAAGAAGATGGCTCTTTGCGACCAGTGGGTTATTTTTCTAGAAAGTTAAAGCCAGCAGAAACTCGTTATTCCACCACCGATAAAGAAGCGCTAGGCATTGTGTTAGCGTGCAGGTTCTTCCATCATTTTCTTTGGGGTACGCAGTTTACAATTAAGACAGATCACCAAACTCTAACCTCCGACTTTAGAAAGAAAACCAAAAGTCAGCGAATGAACCGTTGGATCTTAGAAATGAGAGATTACGCCTGTGACATTGAATACAAACCCGGTAGAGCTAATGTAGTAGCCGATGCATTAAGTCGACCAGTCAGAACCTTGAGAAAAGTCATGCAAGACCATGTTGCTGTTCAATTTCCCACACTAGAAGGTTTCACACAGGCAGAATTTGGTAAGGAACAACAAAAAGAACCAAGGTGGCAAGAGTTAAAACAGTATTTAGCAGGAGGTAAGCTTCCGCAACATAAGTACCCAAAGGCCACCGTTGATAGTTTTGAAGTAATAAATAGAGTATTGTATCTAGTAAAAGAACAACTTGATAAAGCATTGCAGTATTGTCTAGTAATCCCTCAACATTTACGTAAAGCCGCATTAGAGTTGGCGCATGACAATGCCACCTCAGGTCATTTAGGACGGTGGAAGACCATCACCCGAGTAGCAAATTTGTTTTATTGGCCAAACTACCGTAAAGATTGTGTTGATTATGTAGCATCATGCGAGATGTGTCAAAGGTTCAAGGGAACTAAGGGACTTACGCAACTTTGGCAAGAATTACCAGTAGTAACCAAACCACTAGAACGAGTTTCGGTAGATTTGACTGCCATGCATTCAGTGATCAGTGATTCCCGATATGTGTTAACGATTATAGATCATTATTCAAGGTTTGTTAACTTCTATCCATTGCGCAAGAAGACCACGCAAAAAGTTACCCCTGAATTTGAGAAATTTGTTAATGTCTTCGGTAGTCCTAAAGTAGTGATTGCGGATAATGGAGGAGAATTTACTGCCGCACAGTTCAGGGAGCTCTGTCGATTAACTAACATTAAAGTGTATTTTACCTTGCCTTACCACCCCCGAGGTAACAGTATCACGGAGAGAATGCACCGAACTTTTAGGAACATTTTGTCAATCATGTGCGAAGATAACCCGCGTCGCTGGCCACGATTCTTGGGTCCGACCCAATATGCGTTGAACACTTCTGTTCACACAACGACTGGAGTGTAGCCACACTTCGCGTTCTTCTCCCGGCATGCGCAGAGACAAGTAGGCATTGAGTTACCAATAATAGAAAACGAGAGTACTGAAGGGTTGAGAGAAGCTCACAGAGTAATTAAAGAAACTTCTGAACGAATGTCTAGAGAATTCCGGAACGTCGCAAACCGAGAGAGTCAATCAGACAGTACAGCTCGGGGAAACTGTTTGGGTG
>NW_024737068.1:4040946-4055946 GCF_018991925.1 Homarus americanus
CCACAAGTTAGAAAAGACATTTACCACTAAGTAAGTTTAGGATTGAAAAGGAACATTTACCACTAAGTTTGATCCAAATTGAACTTAATATAATGAACTTATCGTATTTTCAGGGTCACAGAAAGGGACAGACAGACACACAGGTGGGCAGGGACAGGCAGACGACATGCATACAGACAGAAAAGTTACAAGAGGCAAGACAGACAGACAGGCGAAGGCGAATGCTCGTGAATATAAATACAGACATACAGACACTAGAACATGTACGTAACAACCACATAGATAGACATATACATATACATACATGATGCTATAAACAAACGAACGGAGCGCAAATAACGCATACATAGAAAAGACTGGCGGACAGACAGAGATAAACAGAGATAGACAGACAGACGAGCACAGATAAAACAGAGATGAACGAACAGACAGACACAGATAACAGAAAGACGAACAGACGAACGCACAGATGAAACAGAGATAGACAGACAGACGAAGACACGAATGAAGCAGAATGAACCATGAACAGACCCAGACAAAAGACTTGAAAAGACAGACAGACACACACACACTGGCACAATAAACGCCAGTCCAGACCATGCAAGACGCTGACACACACATGGTCCTTGCTTAAACACTCCACTCAAAGGTCTTGTTTCTGGGCCGCGGTATTCCGGTATTCCCTCTAAGATTAACCACCGTGACGTTGAGCTAACTAACCCTAGCAAAGCCTAACTAATATAACTTAACCTAACCTAACATACAGTAACCCTAACCTAGCCAATCTAACCTCCCCCGTATTCTTCATCGGTGATATAAGATGAGGAAAATTTTAGGTAATCCAATTTCACTTTAGGTCTTCATATGTGAAGTAAGTTACAGCTACAGGAGAACACAGCTACATATACAGGTACAGGAAAAAGTTACAGGTACATGCATATATAATTACAGAGACTACGCATGATGGTAGCAGTGCATTGAGTACTCTTCTGGGGAGACATCATCACCTTGCACATAATCGTACACAAACGCTCTCACGCACACACATACATAAAACTTCATATGTACACAACAGTATATAGGCTCTGCACACAGTGAATATCGACGGAAATATACAGAGAGAGAGAGATAATGTGTGTGTGTTAGTAAGGCAGAAAGAAAGGGAATAGAATAAGGCAGCAGAGAGATAGAAGAGGACTGGAAGAGGGGTAATGAGAGAGAGAGAATAATGTGTGTTAGTAGTGCAGAAAGAGAATGAATAAAAGGCAGCAAGAGAGAGTAGAAGGGGACGGAAGAAGGAATTGTCAAAGAGAGAGGGTGGTAAGGTGCAGAAGAGGGGAGAGAATGAGAGAGGAGGTGTCATTGTGTGTTGTCGTGTCCATCCCATCTATGTACAACCTGGTCAATAACACCCCAAAGGATAACACACACACACGGGTGAGGCTCTTCCTCTCATCACACCTAGAGGCACTGATTGATGGCTAGATAGATGGATCCAAGAGACTGGAGGAAAACTGGTGGATAGAATAGTAAAAAGCACTACACTTAAATACACTCATATAACACTCCCCTCTCTCTCTTCCCTCTACTACTACCTACTACCACTGCACAACGTGGCCTCAGCCTCACAATAGCCACACCTTCACACCATTTATTACATAATATTAAATATCCAAATACAAAAGTAGCTATCCCTAGCTGCCCATGTTAGTTAAGCTGCAGATCTATCATGGCCATCAGTGACTGTTGCCATCCTTATCACCGACTAACGGTAGCTTTATGGCCGAAGATCTCGTTCCCTGAGGCAAGCAATACAGACCTAAGCAGGAACAGTCGACATCTCAACCCGGCTGTGAGGTAACGTCTGGGTTACTGCTTCTAACTCAGATAACACCTCCAGCTGATCTTACGTCTTGTAGTTCCATCCCGCCAGAGGTTGTCACACCAGAGGTGAAGCTCCTACCAAATCAACGTTCTGAATTCTCTGAATCATGCGTCTTATTATTGTCGCTCCTCGTTCCACTCTTATGACCTCAAGAGATAGGTTACAGTAACATGCATGATTGAAAAATCCTACTACATATATAATATTTCTCTACTATACTACTGCTACTATTTTATACTACTACTACTACATACTATTTACCTACTACTACTACTACTACCTCTATTCCTATACTTCACTACTACTACTACTATTTTCTCTACTACTTTCCACTATTTCACTCTACTACTACCTACTGCTATTTCCACTCTACTACTACTACTATATTATTCCTCTCTAATACTACTCTATTACTAACTATACTACTACTACTACTATACTATTTCTCTACTACTACTACTACTACCTATTTCCTCTCTACTACTACTACAACACTATTTCCTCTACTACTACTACTACTACTACTTTCCTCTACTATACAACTACTATTTCCACCTCTACTACTACTACTACTATTTCCTCTACACTACTGCTACTATTTCTCTACTACTACTACCTACACTTCCCTCTACTACTACTACTACTATTCATCTACTACTACTGCTGCTACTCTTTATCCTTAACAACATGGCGGCAGCTGTTTAATCAACAACAACAGCGACAGCAACAACAACAGCAGCTGTGTTTGAAGTGCAACAGCAGCAGCTTGGCGACGTTTGGGTTTGACAGCAGTTTTGACTAACTGACTGGTTTGACTTTGACTTTGGCTGGCTGGCGACTGACAGGACTGGACTGGTTCTCTCTACTACTACTACCCTGTATTTCTCTTCTACTACTACTACTACTACTACTTTACTCTACTACTACTGCTAGTATTTCCTCTACTACTACTACTACTGCTGTATTTCTCTACTACTACTACTACTACTATTTCCTCTACTACTACTGCTACTATTTCCTCTACTACTACTACTACTGCTATTATTTCTCTACTACTACTACTACCCACTACTATTTTCTCTATTATTTCTCTCTACTACTACTACTACTATTTCCTCTACTACTACTACTATATTATTTTCTTTACTACTACTATGCTACTATTTCTCTACTTTTTTTTCTCTATATGCTACTATTTCTCTACTACTACTACTACTTCTATTACTTCTCTGCTACTGCTACTATTTCCTCTACTACTACTACTGCTACTATTTCACTCTCTACCCTATTACTATTTCCTCTACTACTACTACTATTATTTCCTCTCTACTACTGCTGCTATTTTCTATTTTTACTACTTTTTTTCTACTACTGCTACTATTTTACTTGCTACTATTTCCTCTACTACTACTATTTCCTCTATTGCTACTATTTCCATCTACTACTGCTACTATTTCCTCTATTCTTTACTATTTTCTCTACTACTACTATGCTACTATTTCTCTACTACTACTACTACTACTATTTCTTCTTGCTACTATTTCTCTACTACTACTACTATTTCCTCTACTACTACTACTATTTCCTCTACTATGCTACTATTTCTCTTACTACTGCTCTATTTCCTCTCTGCTACTATTTCTTTTGCTCTTTCTCTTTTTTTTTGCTTTTCTCTCTTTTTTTTCTGCTACTATTTCCTCTACTACTACTATTACTCCTCTTTTCTCTCCTCTCTCTGCCACATTCTAAACATGGCCTCCCCACCTCGTATCATGATCATCAAATCATCCAATGCCAAGAATTACCATAGGGAACTCCCCGACCTTGTAGCCAAGGACCACAGCGGTACCAAAGAACCCCTTTGAAGTACTCCTCCCATAACTGGGTTGGGTATTCGCCTAAACGGAAGGGAAGCATAACAGGGTCTTGCCTTTCACTGGAAACCTGTACGTTTCACCTGTCGGGCACGTGAGACAACAGGTCTTGGTGGTGTAGTATGTTGTGCGTTTGTGTGTGTGTGTGTGTGTGTGTGTGTGTGTTAATTTACTCAAAGGAAGTCTCATAATCTACCATACATAAAGTGGGCCACCTCAAGGACTGAAGGGGGGGGGATGGAAAAGTGGACCATCCCCGAAATTTCGGTTGAGGAGGGAAGGAGTGCTAGAGGATGGAACAAGATAGATGGAAAGAGGGGGTGTGGGAGGTTGAGGGAGGTGTGGGAGGTTGAGGAGGTGTGGGAGGTTGAGGGGGTGTGGGAGGTTGAGGGGGGTGCAGAGGTTGAGGGAGGTGTGGGAGGTTGAGGTGTGAAGGTTGAGGGGTGTGGAGGTTGAGGGGGGTGTGGGAGGTTGAGGTGTGGGAGGTTGAGGAGGTGTGGGAGGTTGAGGGGGTGTGGGGGGTTGAGGGGGAGGAGGTGTGCAGAGGTTGAGGTGGGTGTGGGAGGGTTGAGAGGTGTGGGGAGGTTGAGGGAGGTGCAGAAGGTTGAGGGGGGGTGTGGGGAGGTTGAGGGAGGTGTGGGAGAATGCAGGGAGGGGTGTGTGGGAGGTTGAGGGGGGTGTGGGGAGGTTGAGGGAGGGTGTGGGAGGTTGAGGAGGGGTGTGGGAGATTGAGGGGGAGGGGTGTGGGAGGTTGGTGTGGGAGGTTGAGGGAGGTGTGAGAGGTTGAGGAGGTGCGAGAGGGTTGAGGGAGGGTGTGGGAGGTTGAGGGAGGTGTGTGGAGGTTGAGGGAGGGTGCAGAGAGGTTGAGGGTGTGGGAGATTGATGGAGGTGTGGGAGAATGCGGGAGGGTGTGGGAGGTTGAGGGGTGTGGGGAGGTTGAGGAGGGTGTGGGAGGTTGAGAGGGGGTGTGGGAGATTGAGGGGGTGTGGGGTTGAGGGGGGTGTGGGAGGTTGAGGGAG
Source organism: Homarus americanus (assembly GCF_018991925.1). Lineage (NCBI taxonomy): Eukaryota > Metazoa > Arthropoda > Malacostraca > Decapoda > Nephropidae > Homarus > Homarus americanus. Next base: position 4,045,725 of record NW_024737068.1, read on the forward strand.
GGGTGCGGAGGTTGAGGAGGGTGTGGGAGGTTGAGGGAGGGTGTGGGAGTTGAGGGAGGTGCAGGGTTGAGGGAGGTGTGGGAGATGATGGAGGTGTGGGAGAATGCAGGGAGGGTGTGGGAGGTTGAGGGGGGTGTGGGGAGGTGTGAGGGGGGTGTGGGAGGTTGAGGGGAGGTGTGTGGGAGGTTGAGGGGGGTGTGGGGTGGGGGTGTGAGGAGGTTAGGGGTGTGGGAGGTTGAGGAGGGTGCGAGGAGGTTGAGGAGGTGTGGGAGAATGCGGTGGGGTGTGGGAGGTTGAGGGGTGCAGGAGGTTGTGCGAAGTTAAGGGAGGGTGTGGCGGTATATTCCCCAGGCTGGGTGCTGCTGGAAGGGCGTCCGTGTCTCTTCTTCCTCTGTGTTTACACCGTCCACAGACTCAACCAACCACGCTACTCGCCACACCCCACGCGCATGAGGGCTTACTGTAAACTTAATACTTAACGCACCCTCGCTTAACTTTTTCTTAACCTAACGTATTCTAAGAACATTTCAGAAGCACCTTTGAGAATCCATCTTTGTATCGTAGGTTAAGCCAATCAGACATATTCTCACATCACGAGATAAGTGTATGTATTGTTTGGCCTATTGCATGTCTGAATCTGAATCCGTCAAGGTCGATTCAAGTGTTCGTGTATACTGTATATGGAAGAAGAAAAAAAATCTTGGTAACTTGAATCTCATTAGTCGAAGGTTTGGTCGTTGTTTTTCGTGCCAAATGATGTTAGAAATGTTGTTAGTGTTAGGTTGCGATGTTATTTCCCACATCACTCAGTAGTTAAGAGGAAAATTTAACTTACGAAACACTCTGAGAATCGATTTTCGTGTCGTAGTTTATATAAGTATCACAAGCCAGGAGGGAGATATATACAACTAAAAATAAATAAATAATAAATAATTTAATAAATAAACACAACAGTTATACCGTATATTTGTACATTCCACTGAAACTGAAGCGTGTCCATCCAGGAAATTAAACACCGTTATTTTTTTCACTTTGCCTGTGTGTAATAATAATAATAATAATAATAATAATAATAATAATAATAATAAACGGTTTATTAATAGAGTTGTAGCCGGTGGTTGAAAATATACAAACTTACATGTGATTTAGACATAATGATATACGTTCAATACATTTACAGGGCTGTACAGTACATAAATCAGGAGTTGTTTATTATTTTAACAATAGATGGGATGGTGTTATTCTTATATCTATCGGCACGGCTCTTATGGGCTGAATTTTGTTGTAGTGGCGGACTGCGCGAGGTGTGTGTGTGTGTGTGTGTGTGTGTGTTTTATCTTTGTCGATCTCTTTGTCTTTTATGCTATCTGACTCTTCCTTTGTCTGTCTGTCTTTGTGTCTACTTGTCTCTATTTCTCTTTCTCTGTCACTCCTTATCTCTCTCCATACCCTGTCCTTTTTCTACCCGTCTCGCTCTGTCTCTCCTTGCCTATCTGCCTCTATCTCTGTCTGTCTCTTCCTGTCCTCGTCAAGGTAATGTCCTCGTGTACAGGACCTGCGCCACGCACTGTATAAGTCACCAAAAGAATGAAATGTTAAAGCAGATAAGTCAAGGTTTATATTAATGTTACTTTGATGTTAATGTTTAATAATAATAATAATAATAATAATAATATAATAATAATAATTCGATAAACAAATAACATACCATAAATAAAAAAGAAATAAAAATTAAAACATCAATTACAATAAGAATTAAGTCACTAAACATTGTTCTAAGTACATACAAAGTCTTCATCGTCCAATCACAAGCCTCCTAACCACAACATAAATAAACATCCGTCACATGATTGGTCGGTATACCTAAACATGTTTGATCACATACTCGACCAATCACAAGCCTCTAACCATAACATAAACAAACACCTCCTCGTCACGTGATTGGTCGGTGTACTGTACGTGGAGGTCTTGGATCAGGTGACCGAGCTCAACAAAGAGTAACTGATGTGACATTTCGCCTGGCCTCGAGCCCTGGCATCTGGAGTGTAATGTACCAAGTGTACCATCATGCAACAAATAGAGGGAAGTAGAGGAACAAAGGGAGGTGAGAGAGAGAGTATGTGAATTAGTATATGTAGAATTACTTACTTCATGCAGGTTGGGTATAGCCTGTATAACCTTGACTGTCACAGTATGCCCTCCCTGACACGGGTAACCACCTCAACCTAACCCAAACTAATCAAACTATCCCAACCTAAACTGACCTTACATAACCAAACATACCCATCCTTGGCTGCCACAGGTTGCTCACATTGACACGGGTAAACACCTACCACAATAGCTGCGGCAATGTCTCGGTTGGGAATATTTTAGGTTCTTGCCTGGACCACCTGCGGGTCTATGGTCAATAGTAATACCATGATGCACAACCTTGGGACCCATGTAATATGTGTGTAAAGTTTCAGGTCTCTAACTGCTTCCATTTTGGAGCTACGGCTGAAACAGTCAGACCCACTCACGGACAGACACGTCTTATATATATATATATATATATATATATATATATATATATATATATATATATATATATATATATATATATATATATATATATATATATAATAAAGACGTCTGTCTGTCTGTTTGTTTGAGTGTCCGCACGAGAATCTCGGAAACTACTTTACCGATGTGTAGTGATGATGGATGGTGTTATATGTAGTGATGATGGGTGGTGTTATATGAAGTGATGATTAAGCAATAAAATAATAACAGTTTAATGCTAAAAAATATACTTTGCTGTACCGTCGTAGTGAAAAACATGGTGGAACTTACATACACCGTTAATGAACTATTGATGGAAGAAGAAGTATTGGGGACTGAACAGTGAGACAATGTGGAGCCTCCCGGAGGGTGGCGTCCTACCGTTGCCTTGCGGATGAGCCGCCCGGAGGGTGGCGTCCTACTATCCTACCGTAATTATGTAGGACAGACAGGAAAAACACTGCAGCTCAGAATCAAACAACATAAGCGCAATATCAGAACAGCATCTGAAAGCAGTGCCTTGTTCGTTCATGTTAGGAATAATAATCATCCCATTGCTTGGGAAAGAAGCTTAGAAGTATTTAAATCATCTTGTGTCACAGAAAGACTTCTGGTTGAAGCTAGTTTGATTAAGGATTAGAATCAATAATTAAGTGATGGTCAGTTCAAAACTGATAATATGTTACATAAATTTATTTGTCAGTGGCCCAAGGTTAAAAATGCTTTGAAAACCTTTGATCTAGATGTATGATAGTTATTTAGTGGGTCCTTATTTTGACCTGACCTGACTAGTCACGTCACCCCCTTCTCTTAAGCTCCTCTACGTGTGTGTGTTGTTGGTGTGTGGATCATTAGTGGATGACATCATTATGACCTTACCTCATGTTTTTAAGGTCACCCTGTATATCTAAGCCTCTCTCTGTCCATGTAATCAGTTGCCTCTGAAGATGTCTTGAATAAAGACGAAAGCTAAGGTTGCTCCGTTGTTTCCCTTTTCCGTGTGATTTTATAAAATTTATCTTATCCACGTTTTCATTGTGGATCTACATGAAATATATATATATATATATATATATATATATATATATATATATATATATATATATATATATATATATATATATATATATATATCGATAAAATCACGGGAAAATGAAACAACAGGTACCTTAGCTGAACATGGACAGGGTGACCTAAAACTGTAGTCATCATAATGTTGACATCCTTAAAATTTGGCTACATGGAATACAATAAACACTTCCATTTACATTCAAACTTGGGCTATTCCTTATTAACATATTGGTAATGGTTGAGTCATACTTGAAAACAACATTAATATTTAGAAGCTTGAGGACCGAACTAAAGGGACAAATTCATCACGATAGGGCAGAGTCAAAATATTCTTAAGTGTAGGAACTTGTCTGGTTACAGAGGAATGAAAGGATTTTTAGCCCTTTTAAGCAACGATCAACAAACACAGAAGGGTACCCAAGTTTCTGTGCAATAGAACGAATGTGTTTAAATTCGTCGTCAATAAATTCAGAGTCACAAATACGCGGACATCGTAGGAACATAGCAGAAAGACTTCTGGTTGAAGCTAGTTTGATTAAAATTAAAATCAATAAACCTTAGTGATGGTCAGTTCAAAACTGATAATATGTTACATAAATTTATTTGTCAGTGGCCCAAGGTTAAAACTGCTTTGAAAACCTTTGATCTTGATGTATGACAGTTATTTGTGGGTCCCTTTTTCTGACCTGACCTGTCTAGTCACGTCACCACCCTTCTCTTAAGCTCCTCTACGGTTGTGTTGGTGTGGGGATTAGTGGATGTCATCATTATGACATGACCTCATGTTTTTAGGTCACCCTGTATATTTAAGCCTCTCTCTGTCCATGTAATCTAGTTCCTCTGAAGATGGCCCTAAATAAAGACGAAAGCTAAGGTACTCGTTGTTTTAGTCAGTGTGACGACAAGATTATCTTTATCCAAAGCCATTGTGATTTTACATGAAATATATATATATATATATATATATATATATATATATATATATATATATATATATATATATATATATATATATATATATATATATATATATATATATATATATATATATATATATATATTGGGTCATCTTACCCTGTGACCTGACTAAGGACAGCTGCTGTGCTTAGAAATGGCATGGTCAATTTGTTTTTGTTTATGAAGATTAGTAAGGGTCACTGCCTTATGACCGGAACATTGTGGACAGCTGCTGTCCCCTAGGGACTTGATCTCACTCACCTCTACTGTATATATTAGCCTTGTCAAGCCATTTCCTCATCTCCGCCAGTAAGTGAGTGAGATTGGATGGGTAGGTCAGTGTGTGTGTGAGTGAGAGTGAATAGGTGGGTGGAAGGGAGGGTGAGTGGGTGAGAGTGGATAGATGGGTGAGTCAGTAGGTGAGAGTGGATAGGTGGGTGGGGAGTGATTGAATTGAGTGGATGGGTAGGTGGGTGAGTGAGAGGGGCTAGGTGTGGGAGTCAGTAGGTGAGTGAGTGGAATGGGTGGGTAGGTGTGAGAGTGGATGACTCAGTGGGTGTGTAAGTAAGTGGATTAGAAAGTGAGTGAGCGAGTAAGTTACATTTTCAGTGAGTGGTAAGTAGGTTACATTCTTTCTCCCTCACAAGATCACTATCAATCCCGTTATGTCATATGCAATTAAGACATTCTGGTGATGCAATTAGAGGTAAGGAGATAATAGCCGTTATCAATAAGCCACTGAGGTAAGGGAAGTGTGGGGGTAGGCAGTGAGATCAAAAAAAGTTTATACTTCTCACTATTATGGGATTTTTAAATAGCTCGAAAGATGAAATGTTATAGGCCTGTAACCCTGAAATCTGTCACCGTGTCATTAACTCAACCTAAAAGACGATTTAGTTATGGGTTAATTATTCACTCGGAGTTTATTGGTTGTTACGTCACTGCCAACACGAGCTATGATTGGTTAGAGATTCGTTGCCTGTTAATGATTGGTTACAGTATCAATTTCTGTTAATGGAATGTAGGAGCTAATAATCACACTATATATCACCACACACTAATATCATCACACATCACCACACATTGTACAAATACCGCAACACATCACCAAACACACACACACTACCATCACCACACACTATAAAACATCACCACACATCATGACCAATATGAGAAACACATCACGTACACAACAGTGATGAGGGAAGGTCACACAAGAGTGCCCACACCCTTACTCAGCTATTTGTGCCACAATGTCAGAATTAGAGGGGACACAAGTGCCACAGAATTAGAGGGGAACAAGTGCCACAGAATTAGAGGGGAACAAGTGCCACAGAATTAGAGGGGAACAAGTGCCACAGAATTAGAGGGGAACAAGTGCCACAGAATTAGAGGGGAACAAGTAGAGGGGAACAAGTGCCACAGAATTAGAGGGGAACAAGTGCCACAGAATTAGAGGGAACAAGTTGCCAGAATTAGAGGGAACAAGTGCTGCAGAATTAGAGGGGGGAACAAGTGCCACAGTGCCCCAGAATTGAGTGGTCAGGCGCCACAGTACCACAGAATTAGAGGGAACAAGTGCCACAGAATTAGAGGACACACAAGTGCCACAGAATTAGAGGGAACAAGTGCTACAGAATTAGAGGGGAACAAGTGCCACAGAATTGAGGGTAAGTGCCACAGTGCCCCAGAATTAGAGGGGAACAAGTGCCACAGTACCACAGAATTAGAGGGGAACAAGTGCCACATGATTAGAGGAAGACAAGTGCCACAGTGCCATCACAAAGGGGAGACAAGTGCCACAGTGCCACATAATTAGAAGGAAGACAAGTGCCACAGTGCCACATCATTAAAGGGAAGACAAGTGCCACAGTGCCACATCATTAAAGGGAAGACAAGTGCCACAGTGCTACATCATTAAATGGAAGACAAGTGCCACAGTGCCACATCATTAAAGGGAAGATAAGTGCCACAGTGCCACATCATTAAAGGGAAGACAAGTGCCACAGTGCCACATCATTAGAGGGGAGATAAGTGCCACATAATGACATCGTGACTGGGACTGCATGCATAAGTTCAAATTACTGGGTGTGAGGAGAGTGAGTAATGAGACGGTCATGATGATGCCCGTTGTTAGTGTGTGGTGCCAGAGGCCTGTCTGGGAAGAAGAGAATGTCTGTCTTTTGGCACTGGTTGGGAGGAAGAGAGTGTTTGTGTGTGTGTCTGGATAGAAAATGTAAGCATATAGTACAGACTGGGGGAAAGGACGGGGGTGATAATAATAATAATAATATAATAATAATATAATAATAATATAATAATAATAATCAACGGTTTATTGAAAGAAAGTGGCTGCTAAAAGGCTGAAAATATATATTAAACACAGATGGGTCACTTGAATGACTAAAGCTCTCAGTACACACAGATAAGAAACACGGCGTGAACACACAAAGTAACTATAAATCCGGTAGTAGGGAGCCGGTCTTATATATTGCTGTGTGACTTGATAGTGGCACAGACAAAATCCTTCCCACGTTGCAGTAGTGAGTCCTCATTGCTCTCCTGATGTAGCTGTTACCTTCTGGGCGGTGAGGTCTCTGGGTCGTGACCACTGACCGCAGGACACTGACTTGTTGCCATTTTTTATTTTTATTTTTTTTCGCGTTGAAGTTGTCAGTTCTATAAATCAATTGATCGTCACTCTATGCGCTGTATTGTTGGTGGGAGGGGAGAGTGTTGATAAATCCTGGTGGGGAGGAATAAAAGTGACAATGTATAATTATACTGTCTATAAAAAAAAATCGTTTATTTAAGGGTTATTGTGGTAGATATTTATTTTGTTTATTTTGCTCAATATATCTAACCCGTTCGTAGTGTTTAAGCTTAGAGAGAGAGAGAGAGAGAGAGAGAGAGAGAGAGAGAGGTCATATCGTCACATGATTCAGAAGAGATGGCGTAGTACGGAGCGGGACGGGATATCTCGGTCGTGGGATCCATCCGCTGTGCGTGTGTTTCAGGGTGTACATGGATATATGATCATGTATACACACCTACGCACACACACACACACATCCATACTAAAGTAAACTGAAACACACTCACATTCGAATACACACACACATACACACGCGCGTACATACACTCAACTACGTAGAGAGACACGCTCATACTAAAATACATGCACACACATATGAAAAACACACACACACACACACACACTATAATAAAACAATGAAGCGAAAGAATTTCCTGGGTCAGTTTTAAATGTGCTCTCTGAAGGTTAAACAGAATGACCGACCCAGACACCAACGAGCCACACACGTTATACCCAGACACCTCCTGAGCCACACACGTTATACCCAGACACCTCCTGAGCCACACACGTTATACCCTGACACCTCCTGAGCCCCACACGTTATACCCTGACACCTCTGAGCCACACGTTATACCCTGACACCTCCTGAGCCACGCCTATCCCTGACACCTCGAGCCACACACGTTGCTTTCAGCACCTCCTGAGCCACGTTATACCCAGACACCTCCTGAGCCACACGTTATACCCTGACACCTCCTAGGCCACGCACGTTGCTCCCTGACACCTCTGAGCCACACGTTATACCCCTGACACCTCCTGAGCCACGCACGTTATGCCCAGAACACCTCCCGAGCCACACACGCCCCATACCTGACACCTCCTGAGCCACACACGTTATGCTGACACCTCCTGAGCCACACGTTATGCCCTGACACCTCCCGAGCCACACACGTTATGCCTGACACCTCCTGAGCCACACACGTTATACCGCCCGGCACCTCTGAGCCACACGTTATGCCCTGACACCTCCCCTGAGCCACGTTATACCCAGACACCTCAGCCCACACACGTTGCCACCCCACAACACCTCCTGGAGTTCGCACGCTATACCCTGACACCTCCTGAACCACACACGTTATACCTTGACACCTCCTGAGCCACGCACGTTATACCCAGACACCTCCCGAGCCACACACGTTATACCCAGACACCTCCCGAGCCACACACGTTATACCCAGACACCTCCTGAGCCACACACGTTATACCCAGACACCTTAAGGGCAACACCAGACAACATACGAATTACACCCAGGCCACACACGGGCTACACCCAGCTCACACACAGGCCACACCCAGACCACAAATGGGTCATACCCGGGTTACACACGGGGCACACCCAAAAGAACATAAGAATGCAGGAAACTGCAGCGGGCCTTTTGGTCCATACTCGGCAGTCCCGTTTACAGCCAACCCCTATCACTCATACATCCGTCCAAACTATAATATATTTGAAGCTTCACAGCGTGTTCGAGTTAATGATGGTATTCGATAACTTATTCCACTCACCCACTACTCTATTTCCAAACCGTTGTTTGCTTAACTCGCGCCTAAATCTAAATTTGCCTGACACAAAACAATTGCTCCACTAGTGACGTTACCCCAATCGGATTTAGTGCCATTAATGCTGACTGTCTCCTGTCCTGTAACCACGTTCTAATCCAATTTAGAATATCTCATCAATTCCATGTGCCTTCACTTTATGTATGAGTGTTTCGTGGGGGGCCCTGTAGAAGGCTTTGCTAAAGTTGAGGTAAACCACATCATAATCGTGTCCGTCATCCACTGATACGAAAACAGTTGAAAAGAATTATCATACAGTAGATTGGTCACTTAATGGTCAGACATGACACCTAATTGTGAAGCCATGCTGGGAGTGGCCAGAATTAGGCTAGGATACAGACACATCTGGCAAGTTAGTAACCTGTACCCATACCGGAACAGTCAACATGTAAACTTTGTGATAAACCTTTAAAGCATACACTTGAACACTATATTATTGAATGTGACACTGTCAAAGACTTCAGGCCACCTGGCTTATTGTATCATGAACTTTGTAATTACTACATTGAATCGGGGGTGCTTGTGGACATTCTTGCTGTTTATCCCAAATTTGCTAGCCCACACTGATTAGTTTTCAATTAGAATATGACGTCCAATGTATATGAACCACTGTCTTGCATGGCAGTGAACCCGTGACATTACCCACATGACTCTGACCTATATATACTGCTAAGGAATACGATGTATTTCTTTGTGTATGAACCTCTGTCCTGCATGGCAGTGAGAAGTGTACCACCCTCAGTGTCAAGACCTGACTGAATTACTGAGATTAAGCAAACTGTATTCCAAGCTTTGTCAATAAATTTGTTAAACTAAAAAGGAGTCATTGATCAGTTTGAGTTTCTCGAGGTGATTTCGAGTTGAGTTTGAAAATATTGTTTCCAACAATTTGCCTATACATTAGACGTTAAATTGATTAGAGATAGTTAGAGGATAGTGATCTATCTCCCTTCTTGAAAAACAGTATCACATTCGCTGTCCTCTAGGATTCTGATACTACACCCGTTTTTAATGAAAAGTTAAATATGTTTCCTAAGGGTATACTAAGTTCTTCCTTACATTCCTATAATTCACCCACACATCAGGACCTGGCGAATTATTAAGTTTTAATTGATCTATTTGTTTACTAACATCGTTACTTGTCATTACTGTCTCGCTTACTCTATTTCTTCACTATCTCTGTAGATAGTCGGTGCCCCGGGCTTTATATTTAAGTTA